>NC_081543.1:36685542-36700395 GCF_901000735.1 Corylus avellana | reverse complement strand
AAAAAAGTCAATTTTTGCTGCTGGCACTGTAGCTGAAACAGTGCCGTTCCAGCTACAGTGCCGGCCCGGCCTGTTCGCAAACATAGCCTATAATGTCCCTAACAGTAATGAAAGCCATGTTCATCTTTGAAGCCTATAAGCTAGAGAACAGGGTTTCCACGATCTTGCTTCTTAAAATCAATCGGTGACTTTGATTAAGTTCTTGCTCAAATAACAACTTAAAAAGTTCAAACATTAATGCCAGTTTTGGAGTAAAAAATGATCTTCCTTTCCTCGTACCCAGACCACAGCACAAGTGAACAAAGTTTTTGGCAGAACAGAGCTTGTCCCGCGCGCAGAATCAAACTCCACAAAACCAAATCCTGCTAATTCCCTTGTCAAACCTATATTGAGTTTCTCAGTAAGAAAAGTGTAGATTCGTAGGTTTTCATGTTAAAAGTCATGTACACAATTGAATAAAGCCTCTTTACTTTTCATTATGCATTTAGTTGCCTACTGTATATCTATGACATAGATTCGCTTGAATCAAGATACAGTAATCTCCTCCACATTGCCGATTTCCTCAACAAACTGGGCTTTTGGCTCCAAATCAATGAACTGGTTGGACTTGCTAGCCAGATGTGATATGCTAACCCGCCCCTCACGCTTAATGTAGTCAGCAACAGCTTTCATTTCTTCCTGTGAGATGTATATGTATTTTCCTCTATCATCCATGACACCAGAAAGTCGCCCTAAAAGAAAACCAAATCCAACATTACACTCCTAAACATGAGAACTAGGAGAAGATGCTTTAGAGCATGTAAAGACCATACATACTTTATGGAACATAAATCTGGCAAATAACTTTCTAATTAGGTCTCGTCAAGGAAAGACTAGGAAAGGCTATAAACAGATGAATTAAAAAGAAAAGAAAAAACACTTGGACTATGCCCAGCTACAAATAAATAGCATAGAAAACTACCGAATGAGAAAAAGTCAACCACAAAAGCGAACATAGAAAGTTACATTGTTTAGAAATTTGATGGTACATGAGGAAAGTAAAAGATGGCGGAGTAAAAGTAGTTTTGAGTGTTTTGGATTATTGGTTAATGTTTTTATTTTGAAAACAGAAAACAAAAAGGAGAATAAAAAAATGTTAACAATCAAAGCATCTTTCATGACAAAAGGCATCCTTGAGATGCTGAAATGTGAGAGTTTTTAAGCATTCAACTGTAAAAAGTTGCAAGAAGGATCTATTGATTGTTTACAACAAGATGGTCAATACAACTATGCAGAAATGGAACAATACGCACCCATACTTTCCAGGGAAGTAATCCGATTGATACATTCCTGCATCAACAAGGAGTTGTGTTGCAACATTAGAAAGCCATATTTTGCATGAAACAACTCTATGTGACAATATGAACCGCAATGCAAATAAAAGATACAAGATACATTATAAAAGAATTGTAGACAAACAAAACATGGGTAGTAATTTCTCAAAAACAGAACGAATTCTAATATTCATCCTTGCTGTCAAATAGAAACCTTATATATTACTGCATCTAGAGGCAAAATGACGGAACAAAAGTCAAAAGGGTGAACAGAGAGTACCTGAGTGCGTAACTTGAATTCTGCAGCGAGATCTTCTAAGGGAACACATTTGTAGTTCTGCAAGATCACATTAAACAAGTTAAAAGGAAATGGAAAAAAAGTAAAGAAAAAGACAAGTCTGCACCACAACCGATGTTTGAAAGCCTTCGTATTCTCACTGACATATCTGCAGACTGAGCCGAAACAATTTTATCGCATATGCTAGCAGATATCCCCTATTCCTCTTAAGTACTTTTAACACTTGTCAAATACATTCACTTATCATGATTTCATGTATACTGGAATTGCTCATTAAACCACCAAATGAGATGAGAAACTCAGATTGAAGGTTTCTAACACTTGCGTGAAAAAATAAAGAACAAAATCTCTGAGGAGTCAATCACGCACAGGACCGAAACTCACCTTTATGTACTCCACAAAATTGGAAAGCAAGTCCTGTTTTCCATCTTGTACTTCGCTTTCTGTAGTGCCTTCAGCATCAACTGAAAAATCTCCTTTCCACTTCTCAAACTCTAATGCAGCAGCTTCCTCCTCCCTGGCCTTACGAGCCTTTGCTTCTTCTTCCTATATGAAGCACCACAAAATTCTTCAACAAGGAATCCCACGTCCACACAAACACACGTACACGCACATGCAAACTGAAAATCCAATAAACAAAAAAAATCACTTACCAGCATACGCTCCTTTGCCTCACGCTCCTCATCCTTCCTCCTCCGCATTTCTGCGTACTTGTCTTGTTTACTATACCTTGAATCTCTTGCAGCTTGTTCAGCCTTCAAAACAATCATGTGGAACTCAGAACAACAAAGCAAAATGATCGTGTGGAACTCAGTGAAACAAAGCTCTTTTGATCCAAACAAATTTGAAACACAAACTTCATACACACCAAGGACTTAAACATCTTAAATAGAACTTGAATATGTAAACTTTGTAAGACGGATCCTTCCAATTGGTTAAAAAGTTCATTCATTACTGATCCTCATTAGTTGGCGAGAAATTCCAGAATTACTTAGCGATCACCACATGTCCCCATTCCCATTAGACCTCTATGAGGACAATAAAAAAGATAGTTCTTGCTCTAAATTTTAATATCAACAGTTGGGCTTTCATGACATCTAAGGTGAGATGGTCAAGGCAAGCACTGGATGCCCTGCCCATAACCAGATATTCTTGAAACAATAATGAATGATCTTAGCTAAAAACCAAAACCATGTATAAAGATAAAACAGAGAGAATATATATAAGAGAGACAAAAAAGTGTACCTGACGTTGTGCTTCCCGCTCTTGCCGTTTCTTTTCCTTCTTCGTTGATGCTTTAGCCTCACCCACAGCAGCTTCATCATCACTTTCATCAACAATTTCTGTGTTTACATTTAAGAATGATCACTTCACTGCTATAACTCTAGCAGAATGACATGACGACAGCCTTCTGAGAAACTTCTATCACAAGAACTACCAAATTACACTTATCATTCTCATATACCAAATGTAAATAAATTTATACCAAAAGAAACCATAATAACATACTCAAATAATGACTAATAAAGTGACCACACTGTTTCAAGCTCCTCTCAGACCTCATGCATATTATAGAAACTCAAACCAACTCAACATTTCAAAACTCAAACCAATTACACGAGAAAACATTTCAAAACTTAATATATCAGGACCAAGACCAAAAAATAAAATTAAACAAAAAAAAAAAAAACAAACAAACAACAACAACCACCAACAAAAAAATCACTTTACAAACCTTCAACACTTGCTGCTGCAGCTGATGTACTAGCTCCCGCAGCTGGCCTCCGACGCATTCGACGAGCACCAGTAGCCCGTACAACTGTTTCCCTCCTTGGAACCTAACTTCATAATAGGTTAAAAGATGAAATAAAAAGAAGCAAATCCAAATTCTGCTGATAACTTATCTTTACTGAAAATTGAACCTTACACTCTAAAAGAAGCTTAAGGCAGAGAGAAGAAAAGGAGAAAGCAGACCTCATGTTCTTCTTCATTTTCATCCGGGGTTCGAGAATCATGACGGCGTTTCCACAGGTATAGTGGAACTAATGCAGCAAAGAGAAGCATAGAGAGAATCGCAACAAAAAGTTCCTCCATCTTTCAATTCAGACTGCCATTAAGAACATTACTGTGAGCCTATAGATAGACTAACACATAAAAACCCAACACAACTAATAATCCAAGGAAGAGATATGCAACGTCCCAAACTGTTATAACAGTTTGACATCCAATCGGCAATTGAACATAACCTAAATAATTACCCGGTCCCTAAAAATTTATTGCAAAATAAAATTTCCGCAATTCACAAATCCTAGGTTGGCTAGCAATTTTTTATTTTCACTATTTGGCAGGTAAAGTTAGTTAGCTGCTTCCCTCAGTTTTCATCCGAGATTGGTATAAATTATTTTACGAATCAAAAACTACTCAAATGTAGCTATGACGCAATGAAAAGGGAGAAAAAGGAAAACAATTTATAGAGTTTCTACGCAATTTTGGATAAGCGAATAGTAAGTGAAATTTACGCAGCGTTTGGTTTCTCAGACAATGGAAGAAAAGAAATCAAACAAAATTATAATTCTTTTCCTTTTCTCTTTCGGTGCAAAGATCACATTAGAATTCTTATTCTCATAGTCAGGCGCCATAGAAAACAAAATCCACAACCAGTGATTTAGAAGCTACAGATTGGAATAAATTGGCCAGGGTTAGCACTGCGTTTGGTTTCTAAGAAATGCGCGAAAAGAAAACAAATTAGAGTTCTTAATCTCATAAATTTGGGCCTTCGAAACCAAAACCCCCGCATCAACTGAACATAATACGACAATTTCAGCTTACCTTAGTCAATCTTTTAAATTTATGAGATACCAAAGACTATAAGGAATATATACACCAGTAGATTTTTCTCGTTCATTTTCTTTTCCCGAGTTTTCTCGGGAAACAAACAGAGAGCTAGGGTTCCATACTTTTCACTTTTAAATTTCCGTTAAAAGGTAAAGAAAGTACAATTTGGCGAACATACCTTGAAAATTCTTCGAGAAGGAAGTCAGAGTGATACGGGTCTGGACGCTAAAGACGTTTTCAGAGGGAGAACATGCTGCAGAGAGAATTTTACCATATAGAGAAAATAACAGGACAGAAACGACGTCGTCCGTAGCACTCTACGTTTTCTTTTCTTCTTTTCTTGTTTTTCCCATGCCCGCAGCCCGGCTTCACCCTATCTGTTTGTTTGGAGTAAAAAACAAATTTGGTGAAAGGCTACTTTTGGTTGTTTGTTTGCAATCTTGAAAATAATTCGAAAATCATTTTTCATTTGATTCGTATAAAAAATCGTCAAATATTTATTATTTTTATATATTATCTAAGGAATTGTGAAAAAAGACAGCGGTGGAAGAAGATAATATATGAAAATAGAAAGCTTTTGAAAATGAGATTGAACCTGAACATAATTCGAAAAACATTTTTCAGCATTTGACTCGAAGAAAAAATTGTCTGGCAAAAATGATCTCTAGTATATGATAATAGAAGGCTTTTGAAAATAAGATTGAGATCTAATGCAATTGTCTTTCTATATTGCTTGTTATTTGGGCAGATTATTGTTATAGGGCCCTTATAGAGTCTGCCTTCATATGCAAGTGTTCGAGTAGCTCGAGACTTGTTTAAACAAGTAAGTCCCATAGTGAGCTCTCTCATAATACCTATTTAGGGGTTTAGAAGCAATGAAAAATGGTTTACGCATATGAGAAGCGTAAACCATTTTATGCCTTGTAAAGTTTATTTTTCTTGATCAATCTAAAAACCTTATACATCATGCCAAACACTCAAAAAAAAAAAAAAAAAAATCATAAAATATTTTATTATGAAACAAATGATTCCCTAATTAATACCCGAGCACGGGCAACAATTATCGGATGACATTGGATCTTAAGATATCTTGAATATCTCGTTGATTGATTGATCGATGTGTAATATTTCGAATCCTCATTATAGTTTATTTGGCTTCATTTGTTAGTGCTATCTAGATGGTACTTAAAAAATATTAGAAGGGGGGAAGAAAAAAAACCTATTGACGCCGAAAAGTAAGAGAACCAAGAAATTAGAGAAGAAAACAATAGATGGAAGGATTAACGGTCAACCTTGAGAGCGATCTAGAGACATTCACAAATCGCCTGCAACTTTCATGTCTTCGTCTCCCCAAGTTTTTGTCTTTGCCCCAAAGTAGTAAACTTTATAAAAAGATAAGAAGACGTCAAATGTTAAGTCGAAGAGCTGCAACTTACTGCCTACATGTCGTGTGTAGACAAAAAATTCGTACTAAAGAAGATTGCATATTCCTTATAAATATTTCTCGATTTTTGTCACCGAATAAGTAGTATAAACCCCATTTATCTTATGAAAGACTCTAATACAATGAATAGATTTGTAAGCTTAATTTATCTCATAATAAGAAATGATTGCACATCATAAACATATAGCTCGTCATGGTATTTGATCATTTTCCTTTCGAGTCATCACGCAAAAAAGATAATGGGATGCTGTACCTAAGCACAATGACCATAGTATCCTCTCAGTTGACCTTGTTCTTGCTGAAGCTGGCTGTATAATTTTAAGCACAAGTAATTAAACCCCACAGAAAATGGGGTGTAGGACCACACCACTCTTGCCCCGAAGATAAAGAGATACGAGAGGATAGAGAGAGAAACGAAGAAGAAATGATAAGAAAAGCTCATGGGCAAATTCTAGAATTACCACTTCCACGTTCAAAGAGTCATAAATAAAAAGCTAACAAAAATTATTAACAAAACTCTTTAACACATAATAACATCAAGCGTCTGCAATTTCAGCAGAATCTGCAGCTGCAAGGATCAGCTCCGGGTGGATGCCTCCAACATATGACCCATCAAGAGCATTGGGAAGTCCCAGTGCCTTCAAGGCCAAGTGAGCTGCCTTCTGTCCTGAAATCATCATCGCTCCAAATGTTGGCCCCTGCATTTTACCCCAAAAATGATCACTTTCATTGATAAAACACATCTTTTTGCTCTTTCTAGTGGCATATTATAAGACAAAGACATTGACATTGACAGACCACTCCATTTCAAACTAAATTTCCTTAAAAAAGGGTAAAAAGACACTGCAGTTACAAAAACAAAGGCACCCAAATATCTTCTAAAACTCAAATTTTAGAGTCACGAGTAGGGCTGCAAATGATCCAAGTCAGTGTCTGCAAATGATCGGTTTATTTATTAAACAATCGGAGCTTCAACAAATTTTCAAGGTTCATATAAACTCCGGTGGATTTGTGTAAATGTTTAAGACACAAAAGAACAAGAGAAAAGGGAAAACATACCATTCTTGGGGCTCCATCAATCTCAGCAACCTCCATCCCCGTCACAATCATCCCAGGCACAATCTCCCTGGTGAGCCTCACAATGGCATCCTCCGCCACATTCATGTCCAGCGCCTTCATCCCCGGCACGGTGTCAATCATGCCGATACTCCTGAGCCTCTTGACCCCGGTGGCCCCAAACGGCCCGTCGTGGCCGCAGGAGCTCACCACCACCTTAGCCTCCATGACATTGGGGTCCATGCACGACTGTGTGTCGTGATTCATGGACACCAGGGCCCAGTTGGTGACCACCCCACCAACTCTCCCTCCTTTAACGATCAAGTCCTCCGCCGCCACCGCGTTGAAGAGCTTCACGTTGGGGCGAGCCAAGAGCTTGCTCATGATGGTGGAGGTGAAGAGAGCGGCGTGCTTGATCACAACATAGTTGTCTTGCTCATCGTACTCGATGCCCAGCTCGTCAAGGAAGAGATGCGCTGGTTTGCGCACAACCTGATCATATAATGAGATTAAATTAGTATGCATAATCTTTCGCAACATGTTTTTCAGAGCACTTTGATTCACTTTATGTAGTATTCATAGCACAATTTGCTTAAATAATTGTCAATAATTTCCTTTGTTTACAATGAAAGAGAAATTTTGAAACTAAAGACTCTTAAAGAAAATAAATAAATCCTTTGGTCAATGATTTATCTTCTTTTATTGTTTTATGCAAGTATTCGTGGACCGTACTCAATGTTGACACATATTTATGAAATTTGATACAAGATCCTTTTAATGATTCATATATTATTTTTATTTTAAATTGGGTTTATTATATATTTTTTATATATATAATAAAAACATTGTATATAAAGTAAACAAAAATAAATAAATAAATAACTTGAAACTGCATAATACAATTATGCAGTTCCAAGTTAATTTTGCAAAATCAAGGATGAAAATGGGCCTTATCTACATAATACAATTATACAAATATCACAAAAAGTGCTGAATTAATATAACGAAAAACAAGAGATGTTACAGGTAATCCGACAAAAAATAAAAACAAGGTTGTCTTATCTACTCTTTTTCCTTCCACTTAACTAGCCAAATTCCAAAACTTTAAAGACAAATTATATACAAATATGTTAATACTTGAGTCCTTGATGTTCGATGCCATGAGTTCGATCAACAGATTCGTTTAGCATTTTTAATCTTAACCCACCACCAGATTCGTTTAACGGCACTTACCATAGCCGAGAAGAGCTGGCCGCCGAGCCATGCGCCGCCACCGGGGCTGACAGACTGCTCGATGATGGCGATCTGCACGGACGGGTTCTTACTGAGCTCGTAGGCGCACGAGAGCCCCGCGGAGCCCGCGCCCACCACCACCACGTCGGTGTCGGCGTACGTGATCATATCCATCATGTACCGCCGGGTCATCTCGCGGGAAACGATGGACTCCTTGATGGGATCAAACGTGAACGCCTTCAGATCGTACGGCGGAGATGAAGAGGCGGACATGGAGATCGAGGGTTGAGATCCAGCCTTGACGGGCTGGAAGCGGATGGAGGGTGGGGCCAGATGGGTGCCATGGAAGGAGGAGGCGGAGTTGTCAAAAAGAGCGAGTCTTTGGGGTTTGGAGGTGAAGGTGGAGGCCATTGTCGACATTTTTATCAAGCCTTAAAATTGCTAGAGAAACTGCAGAGGAAAAAGAAGAGAGTAGTGAAGTGTATTTATGGAGGAGGAGGAGGAGGAGGAGGAAGGCGAAAATATGTGGAGCGTGAACGGAGGACACGTGGGAAGAGGATAGGATACGAAGGGTCTAGAATGCATTTTAGCATAGCTACAAGTGTCACCCATGAAGAAGGCTGACATGGCTTAATCTAAGGCCGTTCATGTATCAGCGACCTCAATCCATCGTTTGAGTGCTCTCTGCACTTTTGTTGTCATTTAATGTGAGCCTTCTGCAACCTTTTCATCAGCTTTTGCTGCAAGAAATCAGCTTTTGTTTTGTGGAGAGGATTGTTTAATTAGGAAATAATATCTGTGTAGGGAAAGGTGGATTTGTTAATTGATTGCAGATTTGCCATGTCGTCACGAAAAGGATTAGCCACCAATTTGGTGAGTTTTGTCTTGGTGCATTCATTATAATTTCAGTGATGAGTAGGATAGCATTTAATTAATATACTGTTGACTAAAATATCAGCATATAAAAATTAAAATATCAAACGCACTGAAAATAATTATGCAACGAATATCCGCTTAATTAGGGTGATTATATCAAAATATAAAAATATTGAATATACTTTTTGAGGGATGTGGGGAAATGGGGATATAAAAAAAAAAAAAAACACTACAAGTATTGAAAGGGACATAAGGTGTGGAATATAATTTGGTACAAATATGTATATTCCTTTGATATTTTTCCACATGTTTGCTTCTATTTAAATTCTCATCTTATCGAGAGAACTAAAGGATTATCGGAAAAGTTTTTATCATGGAGTTTAAAAGTATAATTTTTAGGAGTAGACAAATTAACCACTTTTGGTGGGCGGAAGACAAAATAAAAATATTATTTCGACGTCAAGTTTGCAAGTTGTTAGACTCTCGCTTTGTGAACGTTGCTATCACAACGTTCACTCCACTACCGTCTATTTAGCCTTCTACTGGTTATCTAATATGAGCAAGTAGTTCCAACACTTCTGATTGATCATACTAATCGGTATAGAGTTGATGGTCATCCTCTCTTCGTGTGTAAAAAATTCAACAAGCTTTGCTTCCACCATCCAATGCATGGGTTAATCAGCTCCCTTACCGTGGTAGATGGATCAAGGATTCTAGGTGGAGATTCGACCGTATTGGTAGTTGGAGTAGGAATTCACCTATCCTCCCAAATTCTGACTCTGTGCCCATTTCCAACTCTCCAAATCAATCATTCCTTGACCAAATCCCGAGCCCCAAATAAGCTCCGCCAAACGTTATATTGATCTAACGTTTATACTAAGGCCCTAGGCAAATAATTAGTTATACTCCTTGTACAAGAAAAGTCAATAATTCAAGAATCAAATAAAAAAAACTAATGTAATTATGTTAGTGGTTGAGTGAGTTTTTGGTAATTAGAATTTATTAACCTTTTTATCATCATTTATTATTAATAGATTGTTGAGATTTGGAGAAACTTATATAATTTTCTTTCTCAAATATAGGCAAACACACATGCAATTGTTAACAAAATGTATGTTAGGATCGATTAGCTAAATGTTTTTTTTGCATTTTGGCGTTTATCTTACGTACATCTCTACAGCTTGTAACTATATAAATACCTGGAAATACAATTATGGAGTTTAATTAGGTATTTTCATATATGGTATTAGAGCCAAATATTGATATTCGGCTCTAATACCATATGAATTGAACTTTGTATTCATAATTCACTTATCATTTCAATTAAATATCCCACATGATGAGCCTCCCTTATTAATGAAGAGTTTGGGCTTACACATAAGAGGAAATGTTAGAATATTAATTAAATAATTAAATTCATCACTTCCTGATAAAGCCCCAAGAAATTGCAAAAATTGATAGAGCCCCAAGAATTGCATGTTTTCCTTTTGAGGGCTGCTTTTATACGATCATGGCAGAAAACCTTTTGCCCACCAATCTTCATGTGACACATTAGCAATTCAAGAAAAATGCAAAAAATCAAAATGAGAACAAAACACCAAATCAAAATGAGGGTAGCCACAATAGGGGACCACCAGATGGGCTGGGGTAGTCGCGCGGGCCACCCCCAGGCCACGGGGTGGCCCGCTAGCCACCCCTAGATCTGGCTTGGGGGTGGTGCGCTGCCACCCCATGGGCCGGGGTTGGCCGTGCCCCTCCCTCACAAGGCCGACGGAGAGAGAAAGAGACAGAGGCAGTGGCGGAGGCGGTTCCAAGAGACAGAAGATGGTGGTTGAAATGACTGTATGAAAGAATAATTTGGTGTTTTGTTCCCATTTTAATTTTTTGTTCTAAGCTGATGTGTTAGCTTATGAGTGGTGGGCAGAAAACCCTTATTTTCTGCCTCAACCGTATTGAAGTTAATCTCTTCTCTTTTTCACTACAGTATGGAGCCCCAAGACTGGTACGTCCCTAATTTTAAAAAAAAAATTAAAAAAGAAAATCCAAAAAAAGATATTTATAATAAAATATATAAAAAATGAAAAATCAAACTAATTTTTTTTTAAAAAAATAAAATAAATTTAAAAAAAATTAAAAAAATTAGATGAGAAGTGGGTTGGCTTTTTTGGCTTTCCTTTCTTACCTGATGTCATTACTCTTCTCTCCCTCCCCTCTCTCATCTTCCTCTTGCAACAACTACTGCAAAACAGGGGAATAAAAAAAAAAAACCGAAACCGGTTGGGAAAAACGGGTAACTAGGTTGTCCGGTTCTAGTTATCGATTTTGAAATTTTGAAATACTTAATTATAATCAAGTAACTGGGTATATATATTTTTGATTTGACTTCAAGTATTCGGAGCTTCCATTCGATCGACTAAACCCGATGCAAGGGGTTAGATGGAGAGATAGAGATTTTACATGAGAGAGGTCAGGACAAAACACAACTCTAATAATTTTGATATGGGCGAGGAATCTTTCTAACCAGAGCAGTCCATTGGCATGCAGGCCAATGGGCCACGTTGGCCGATTGATTGTCAAGTACGTGAAGGTGACTGAGAAATTATGGACATCTCCCCATACCGTGAGGTTCAGTTTTGTAGGAAAATAAATCTGACAAACCCTAAAAGATTTAAAATATGCCAATATGGCCTGCAGATCAATATTTGAACTGTACTCTTCTGACAAACCCAATAATTCATAAGAAGTGCAACGTGAGAATTATGTGGAATTCTCTGATGCTTATCAAATCTACGCTCATTTTAAGTGATTGTTTTATGGGGCAATTTGAGGGATTAAGACTCTGATTATTTCACCATGTCACGCACTGGTCTTTTCACTATTTCCCTCTCTCTTTCTCTATCTCTCTCATCAAAGTCATATCTACTTCCCTCATTCACTCAAGAATGTCTTTCTTTCTCTTGCAATACAAACTTCTTGTTTCATGACTAATTGCTGCCATTGCAGAAAAAAGAGGTTGTGTCCATCTGAGACGCGTGAACTTTTGCTACACCGTTTCTAGGGAGTATAGACGTCTGATTGTGTCACGGGTGGATTAAATTTAAGGGTACATCACGGGTGAAGCTGGGAAGGTTGCAGATGGTAAGAGTGCAGGGTTCTTTACAAATGCAGAAAGGACGAAGCATCAAGAAGGTTATGGGTATAATGGTTTACAGCTGGTTATTAAAACAAGTAAAACAAGCACGTGCATACAAGCTTCTAGAAGAAATCAAATGGCAGACTTGTTACATTTTCTGTTATAACTGATTAAGCAGTTTTGTAACTAAGTAGTCTTTGGGTAAAGCCATAGATAAGTGCGGAGATTAGGGATAAAGTTTTCCTCCAAACTAGGTTGGAAGAATTTCCTTCAACCTAATGTATAAAAGTAACATGTGTTCCATGGACATGTGAGATGCACATGTTTTTTTAATAGCAGAGACAAAGTTGTAATAAATTTTATTAAAAAAACATGTGCATCTCACATGTTATTAAAAAAATAAATATATGTCATTTTTACAGATTAGGTCGAAGGAAATTCCTCCAACCCAATTTGGAGGAAAACTTTGTCTGGAGATTAGCCATCTCGGATTGGGCCAAGCCAACATTGGTCAATAATACAAAATTTCTCATTCAGTTTCTTAAACATTTCTCATTTCAATCCACACGAATACACATTTCATTTTTATTTTCTGTTTCCTAAAACACTTGTGTTACATATTGTTGCCCAACGAGGGATAGGAGATACACTGTCTCGAAATTTGTTGTATCGTAAAAAAGCAACATCGTCTATTGGGATCTGTTGTGCTATCAGAGCCGTTCATCTACCATCCTAGGGTTATCGTGGCTGATGTTAATATAATGTTGCATTGGGTAGACTGATAGGCGTGAGAGAGAAGATTTCAAAAATATTTTCTCAGTAAAAGTGGTGGACCCAGCATCTTCTTTATTTTTTTTCTAAATCACATGTGATGTCATTAAGTGAGCCATCCACATGGAAGGCCTAGCATCATTGATCTCGAGATATAGTTTCACATCTCCAGGTGTTGTACTCCCATAGCAATACACGTGTATAAATAAAAGTAAGCTCAGTGATAACGTCCACACTGTTGAACAGCTCCTCCCGAATTTAAATATTTCTAGCAATCCCCCCACACCCACCCGATCAAGCATCTTCATGCGTAGTCCTTGTTGGCCGTCCGATTATTGACCGTTATATTTTCTTGGGTAAATGACTAGTGTTACATACCGCAGCTCATTTCATCTCTTTCTAATATGCTCGGCGCAGATGGTCTCATACATTGACGATGCAAAATCGACCGTTAAAAACATCCCATAATTAATGTAAAAGGATCCTCTCCATTTCTTTTTTTGAATAAAGCTTGCCTTTTCATCAATAATCAATTCGACCGAACAGAGCAGATTGCTCTGCCGTTAAAAATCTTTCTAATACATTCTGCTGGTGCTAAGAACCACTCACAATTCATATCATTGGCCGTGGCTAGTCTTGCAAGGACATGAGCCCCTTGATTAAGGGAACGTAATGCATCTTCCAACGTTTTACTGTAAAACGTTGGAAGATGCATTACGTTCCAAGGGAACTCAACATGCAATCCTGAGCGAATGTCAGCCACGAGATGTCCCCAAAAACTCCCATTGGGTTCATTATTATTCACAGCATCACCCACGTGATGAAATTAAAATAGTCAGAAATAATAGCTTACAAAAAAAAAAAATTAGCCAGATAAGACCCATAATAAAAGGTAGATATAAGGTATATTACTTCTACGACTAGAGAAGATCTCACCAAAAAAATACATTTTTTTCTCTTCAATTGAATGATGATTTGTGTCCACCCAAGCTTTTGAAAGCTTGGTTGTTACTATTTTTTTTATGATTGTTAAATACAAGAATGATTAAATGAGTCCAAATATATAGTAGGTCAAGTATAATAATGAGTATAAATATATGTCAAGTTTAATAATGAGTCCAAATATATATCCCATTTTTCACACACACAGAACTCTGCGACCAAACATCTCATTTTACAAACTAATTATCATATAAAAACATTCATATGTATTTAGTGTGTTGTTGATGCTGTGAAGTAATATTCAACTGCATATAAGCCCTGACATATATTTGGATCCATTATTACACCTAACATATATTTGAACTCACACCGAACCTGTGACCAAGCACCTCATTTTACACACTAATTATCATATAAAAACATTCATATGTATTTAGTGTGTTGTTAATGCTGTGGACTAACATTCAACTGTATATAACTAGACTTAACAACCGATGGCACCTTGACATATATTATGACTCATTATTACACCTGACATATATTTGAACTCATATATTTGGACTGGACTAATTATTATACCTGACCTACTATATATTTGGACTCATTCAATCATCCATGTATTTGACAATCATTAAAAGCAATAACAACAAAGCTTTTAAAAGTTGTGCCAGACATAAACCATCATGCAATTGAAGAGAAAAAAATGTATTTTTTTTATAAGATCTTCTCTAGTTGCAGAAGTGATATACCTTAAAGAGATGGTTGAATTTTTTTTTTGGCCTAGAGGTGGTTTCAACCACCCCATACGGCCGATCTGGGGGTGGTTTGGCCACCCCCATGGCCCTTGGGGGTGATCCGGCCACCCAAAAAACAAACCCTATTTTTTTTTTTTTTTTTTTTTTTTTATCACTTCTCAATACTTCACCGTTTTTATCCAAACGATGTAGATTTG
>NC_081543.1:36538544-36685442 GCF_901000735.1 Corylus avellana | reverse complement strand
TTGTTTACTATACCTTGAATCTCTTGCAGCTTGTTCAGCCTTCAAAACAATCATGTGGAACTCAGAACAACAAAGCAAAATGATCGTGTGGAACTCAGTGAAACAAAGCTCTTTTGATCCAAACAAATTTGAAACACAAACTTCATACACACCAAGGACTTAAACATCTTAAATAGAACTTGAATATGTAAACTTTGTAAGACGGATCCTTCCAATTGGTTAAAAAGTTCATTCATTACTGATCCTCATTAGTTGGCGAGAAATTCCAGAATTACTTAGCGATCACCACATGTCCCCATTCCCATTAGACCTCTATGAGGACAATAAAAAAGATAGTTCTTGCTCTAAATTTTAATATCAACAGTTGGGCTTTCATGACATCTAAGGTGAGATGGTCAAGGCAAGCACTGGATGCCCTGCCCATAACCAGATATTCTTGAAACAATAATGAATGATCATAGCTAAAAACCAAAACCATGTATAAAGATAAAACAGAGAGAATATATATAAGAGAGACAAAAAAGTGTACCTGACGTTGTGCTTCCCGCTCTTGCCGTTTCTTTTCCTTCTTCGTTGATGCTTTAGCGTCACCCACAGCAGCTTCATCATCACTTTCATCAACAATTTCTGTGTTTACATTTAAGAATGATCACTTCACTGCTATAACTCTAGCAGAATGACATGACGACAGCCTTCTGAGAAACTTCTATCACAAGAACTACCAAATTACACTTATCATTCTCATATACCAAATGTAAATAAATTTATACCAAAAGAAACCATAATAACATACTCAAATAATGACTAATAAAGTGACCACACTGTTTCAAGCTCCTCTCAGACCTCATGCATATTATAGAAACTCAAACCAACTCAACATTTCAAAACTCAAACCAATTACACGAGAAAACATTTCAAAACTTAATATATCAGGACCAAGACCAAAAAATAAAATTAAACAAAAAAAAAAAAAACAAACAAACAACAACAACCACCAACAAAAAAATCACTTTACAAACCTTCAACACTTGCTGCTGCAGCTGATGTACTAGCTCCCGCAGCTGGCCTCCGACGCATTCGACGAGCACCAGTAGCCCGTACAACTGTTTCCCTCCTTGGAACCTAACTTCATAATAGGTTAAAAGATGAAATAAAAAGAAGCAAATCCAAATTCTGCTGATAACTTATCTTTACTGAAAATTGAACCTTACACTCTAAAAGAAGCTTAAGGCAGAGAGAAGAAAAGGAGAAAGCAGACCTCATGTTCTTCTTCATTTTCATCCGGGGTTCGAGAATCATGACGGCGTTTCCACAGGTATAGTGGAACTAATGCAGCAAAGAGAAGCATAGAGAGAATCGCAACAAAAAGTTCCTCCATCTTTCAATTCAGACTGCCATTAAGAACATTACTGTGAGCCTATAGATAGACTAACACATAAAAACCCAACACAACTAATAATCCAAGGAAGAGATATGCAACGTCCCAAACTGTTATAACAGTTTGACATCCAATCGGCAATTGAACATAACCTAAATAATTACCCGGTCCCTAAAAATTTATTGCAAAATAAAATTTCCGCAATTCACAAATCCTAGGTTGGCTAGCAATTTTTTATTTTCACTATTTGGCAGGTAAAGTTAGTTAGCTGCTTCCCTCAGTTTTCATCCGAGATTGGTATAAATTATTTTACGAATCAAAAACTACTCAAATGTAGCTATGACGCAATGAATAGGGAGAAAAAGGAAAACAATTTATAGAGTTTCTACGCAATTTTGGATAAGCGAATAGTAAGTGAAATTTACGCGGCGTTTGGTTTCTCAGAAAATGGAAGAAAAGAAATCAAACTAAATTATAATTCTTTTCCTTTTCTCTTTCGGTGCAAAGATCACATTAGAATTCTTATTCTCATAGTAAGGCGCCCTAGAAAACAAAATCCACGACCAGTGATTTAGAAGCTACAGATTGGAATAAATTGGCCAGGGTTAGCACTGCGTTTGGTTTCTAAGAAATGCGCGAAAAGAAAACAAATTAGAGTTCTTAATCTCATAAATTTGGGCCTTCGAAACCAAAACCCCCGCATCAACTGAACATAATACGACAATTTCAGCTTACCTGAGTCAACCTTTTAAATTTATGAGATACCAAAGACTATAAGGAATATATATATACACCAGTAGATTTTTCTCGTTCATTTTCTTTTCCCGAGTTTTCTCGGGAAACAAACAGAGAGCTAGGGTTCCATACTTTTCACTATTAAATTTCCGTTAAAAGGTAAAGAAAGTACAATTTGGCGAACATACCTTGAAAATTCTTCGAGAAGGAAGTCAGAGTGATACGGGTCTGGATGCTAAAGACGTTTTCAGAGGGAGAACATGCTGCAGAGAGAATTTAACCATATAGAGAAAATAACAGGAACGACGTCGTCCGTAGCACTCTACGTTTTCTTTTCTTCTTTTCTTTTTTTCCCATGCCCGCAGCCCGCCTTCACCCTATCTGTTTGTTTGGAGTAAAAAAAAATTTGGTGAAAGGCTACTTTTGGTTGTTTGTTTGCAATCTTGAAAATAAATCGAAAATCATTTTTCATTTGATTCGTATAAAAAATCGTCAAATATTTATTATTTTTATATATTATCTAAGGAATTGTGAAGAAAGACAGAGCGGTGGAAGAAGATAATATATGACAATATAAAGCTTTTGAAAATGAGATTGAACCTGAACATAATTCGAAAAACATTTTTCAGCATTTGACTCGTAGAAAAAATCATCTGGTAAAAATGATCTCTAGTATATGATAATAGAAGGCTTTTGAAAATAAGATTGAGATCTAATGCAATTGTCTTTCTATATTGCTTGCAATTTGGGCAAATTATTGTTATAGGGCCCTTATAGAGTCTGACTTCATATACAAGTGTTCGAGTAGTTCGAAACCTGTTTAGACAAGTAAGTCCCATAGTGAGCTCTCTCATAATTTAAGGGTTTAGAAGCAGTGAAAAATGGTTTACGCATATGAGAAGCGTAAACCATTTTATGCCTTGTAAATTTTATTTTTCTTGATCAATCTAAAAACTTTATACATCACGTCAAACACTCAAAAATAAGTAAAAAAAAAAAATCATAAAATATTTTATTATGAAACAAATGATTCCCTAATTAATACCCAAGCACGGGCAACAATTATCGGATGACATTGGATCTTAAGATATCTTGAATATCTCGTTGATTGATTGACCGATGTGTAATATTTCGAATCCTCATTATAGTTTATTTGGCTTCATTTGTTAGTGCTATCTAGATGGTACTTAAAAAATATTAAAAGGGGGGAAGAAAAAAAAACTATTGACGCCGAAAAGTAAGAGAACCAAGAAATTAGAGAAGAAAACAATAGATGAAAGGATTAACGGTCAACCTTGAGAGCGATCGAGAGACATTAACAAATCCCCTGCAACTTTCATGTCTTCGTCTCCCCAAGTTTTTGTCTTTGCCCCAAAGTAGTAAACTTTATAAAAAGATAAGAAGACGTCAAATGTTAAGTCGAAGAGCTGCAACTTACTGCCTACATGTCGTGTGTAGACAAAAAATTCGTACTAAAAAAGATTGCATTTTTGTCACCGAATAAGTAGTGTAAACCCCAAAGACTCTAATACAATGAATAGATTTGTAAGCTTAATTTATCTCATAATAAGAAATGATTGCACATCATAAACATATAGCTCGTCATGGTATTTGATCATTTTCCTTTCGAGTCATCACGCAAAAAGATAATGGGATGCTGTACCTAAGCACAATGACCATAGTATCCTCTCAGTTGACCTTGTTCTTGCTGAAGCTGGCTGTATAATTTTAAGCACAAGTAATTAAACCCCACAGAAAATGGGGTGTAGGACCACACCACTCTTGCCCCGAAGAGAAAGAGATAAGAGAGGATAGAGAGAGAAACGAAGAAGAAATGATAAGAAAAGCTCATGGGCAAATTCTAGAATTACCACTTCCACGTTCAAAGAGTCATAAATAAAAAGCTAACAAAAATTATTAACAAAACTCTTTAACACATAATAACATCAAGCGTCTGCAATTTCAGCAGAATCTGCAGCTGCAAGGATCAGCTCCGGGTGGATGCCTCCAACATATGACCCATCAAGAGCATTGGGAAGTCCCAGTGCCTTCAAGGCCAAGTGAGCTGCCTTCTGTCCTGAAATCATCATCGCTCCAAATGTTGGCCCCTGCATTTTACCCCAAAAATGATCACTTTCATTGATAAAACACATCTTTTTGCTCTTTCTAGTGGCATATTATAAGACAAAGACATTGACAGACCACTCCATTTCAAACTAAATTTCCTTAAAAAAGAGTAAAAAGACACTGCAGTTACAAAAACAAAGGCACCCAAATATCTTCTAAAACTCAAATTTTAGAGTCACGAGTAGGGCTGCAAATGATCCAAGTCAGTGTCTGCAAATGATCGGTTTATTTATTAAACAATCGGAGCTTCAACAAATTTTCAAGGTTCATATAAACTCCGGTGGATTTGTGTAAATGTATAAGACACAAAAGAACAAGAAAAAAGGGAAACATACCATTCTTGGGGCTCCATCGATCTCAGCAACCTCCATCCCCGTCACAATCATCCCAGGCACAATCTCCCTGGTGAGCCTCACAATGGCATCCTCCGCCACATTCATGTCGAGCGCCTTCATCCCCGGCACGGTGTCAATCATGCCGATACTCCTGAGCCGTTTGACCCCGGTGGCCCCAAACGGCCCGTCGTGGCCGCAGGAGCTCACCACCACTTTAGCCTCCATGACATTGGGGTCCATGCACGACTGTGTGTCGTGGTTCATGGACACCAGGGCCCAGTTGGTGACCACCCCACCAACTCTCCCTCCTTTAACGATCAAGTCCTCCGCCGCCACCGCATTGAAGAGCTTCACGTTGGGGCGAGCCAAGAGCTTGCTCATGATGGTGGAGGTGAAGAGAGCGGCGTGCTTGATCACCACATAGTTGTCTTGCTCATCGTACTCGATGCCCAGCTCGTCAAGGAAGAGATGCGCTGGTTTGCGCACAACCTGATCATATAATGAGATTAAATTAGTATACATAATCTTTCGCAACATGTTTTTCAGAGCACTTTGATTCACTTTATGTAGTATTCATAGCACAATTTGCTTAAATAATTGTCAATAATTTCCTTTGTTTACAATGAAAGAGAGATTTTGAAACTAAAGACTCTTAAAGAAAATAAATAAATCCTTTGGTCAATGATTTATCTTCTTTTATTGTTTTATGCAAGTATTCGTGGACCTTACTCAATGTTGACACATATTTATGAAATTTGATACAAGATCCTTTTAATGATTCATATATTATTTTTATTTTAAATTGGGTTTATTATATATTTTTTATATATATAATAAAAACATTGTATATAAAGTAAACAAAAATAAATAAATAAATAACTTGGAACTGCATAATTGTATTATGCAGTTCCAAGTTAATTTTGCAAAATCAAGGATGAAAATGGGCCTTATCTACATAATACAATTATACAAATATCACAAAAAGTGCTGAATTAATATAACGAAAAACAAGAGATGTTACAGGTAATCCGACAAAAAATAAAAACAAGGTTGTCTTATCTACTCTTTTTCCTTCCACTTAACTAGCCAAATTCCAAAACTTTAAAGACAAATTATATAAAAATATGTTAATACATGAGTCCTTGATGTTCGATGCATGCCATGAGTTCGATCAACAGATTCGTTTAGCATTTTTAATCTTAACCCACCACCAGATTCGTTTAACGGCACTTACCATAGCCGAGAAGAGCTGGCCGCCGAGCCATGCGCCGCCACCGGGGCTGACAGACTGCTCGATGATGGCGATCTGCACGGACGGGTTCTTACTGAGCTCGTAGGCGCACGAGAGCCCCGCGGAGCCCGCGCCCACCACCACCACGTCGGTGTCGGCGTACGTGATCATATCCATCATGTACCGCCGGGTCATCTCGCGGGAAACGATGGACTCCTTGATGGGATCAAACGTGAACGCCTTCAGATCGTACGGCGGAGATGAAGAGGCGGACATGGAGATCGAGGGTTGAGATCCAGCCTTGACGGGCTGGAAGCGGATGGAGGGTGGGGCCAGATGGGTGCCATGGAAGGAGGAGGCGGAGTTGTCAAAAAGAGCGAGTCTTTGGGGTTTGGAGGTGAAGGTGGAGGCCATTGTCGACATTTTTATCAAGCCTTAAAATTGCTAGAGAAACTGCAGAGGAAAAAGAAGAGAGTAGTGAAGTGTATTTATGGAGGAGGAGGAGGAGGAGGAGGAAGGCGAAAATATGTGGAGCGTGAACGGAGGACACGTGGGAAGAGGATAGGATACGAAGGGTCTAGAATGCATTTTAGCATAGCTACAAGTGTCACCCATGAAGAAGGCTGACATGGCTTAATCTAAGGCCGTTCATGTATCAGCGACCTCAATCCATCGTTTGAGTGCTCTCTGCACTTTTGTTGTCATTTAATGTGAGCCTTCTGCAACCTTTTCATCAGCTTTTGCTGCAAGAAATCAGCTTTTGTTTTGTGGAGAGGATTGTTTAATTAGGAAATAATATCTGTGTAGGGAAAGGTGGATTTGATAATTGATTGAAGATTTGCCATGTCGTCACGAAAAGGATTAGCCACCAATTTCGTGAGTTTTGTCTTGGTGCATTTATTATAATTTCAGTGATGAGTAGGTTAGCATTTAATTAATATACTGTTGACTAAAATATCAGCATATAAAAATTAAAATATCAAACGCACTGAAAATAATTATGCAACGAATATCCGCTTAATTAGGGTGATTATATCAAAATATAAAAATATTGAATATACTTTTTGAGGGAGGTGGGGAAATGGGGATATAAAAAAACAAACAAACACTACAAGTATTGAAAGGGACATAAGGTGTGGAATATAATTTGGTACAAATATGTATATTCCTTTGATATTTTTCCACATGTTTGCTTCTATTTAAATTCTCATCTTATCGAGAGAACTAAAGGATTATCGGAAAAGTTTTTATCATGAAGTTTAAAAGTATAATTTTTAGGAGTAGACAAATTAACCACTTTTGGTGGGCGGAAGACAAAATAAAAATATTGTTTCGACGTCAAGTTTGCAAGTTGTTAGACTCTCGCTTTGTGAACGTTGCTATCACAACGTTCACTCCACTACCGTCTATTTAGCCTTCTACTGGTTATCTAATATGAGCAAGTAGTTCCAACACTTCTGATTGATCATACTAATCGGTATAGAGTTGATGGTCATCCTCTCTTCGTGTGTAAAAAATTCAACAAGCTTTGCTTCCACCATCCAATGCATGGGTTAATCAGCTCCCTTACCGTGGTAAATGGATCAAGGATTCTAGGTGGAGATTCGACCATATTGGTAGTTGGAGTAGGAATCCACCTGTCCTCCCAAATTCTGACTCTGTGCCCATTTTCAACTCTCCAAATCAATCATTCCTTGACCAAATCCCGAGCCCCAAATAAGCTCCGCCAAACGTTATATTGATCTAACGTTTATACTAAGGCCCTAGGCAAATAATTAGTTATACTCCTTGTACAAGAAAAGTCAATAATTCAAGAATCAAATAAAAAAAACTAATGTAATTATGTTAGTGGTTGAGTGAGTTTTTGGTAATTAGAATTTATTAACCTTTTTATCATCATTTATTATTAATAGATTGTTGAGATTTGGAGAAACTTATATAATTTTCTTTCTCAAATATAGGCAAACACACATGCAATTGTTAACAAAATGTATGTTAGGATCGATTAGCTAAATGTTTTTTTTGCATTTTGGCATTTATCTTACGTACATCTCTACAGCTTGTAACTATATAAATACCTGGAAATACAATTATGGAGTTTAATTAGGTATTTTCATATATGGTATTAGAGCCAAATATTGATATTCGGCTCTAATACCATATGAATTGAACTTTGTATTCATAATTCACTTATCATTTCAATTAAATATCTCACATGATGAGCCTCCCTTATTAATGAAGAGTTTGGGCTTACACATAAGAGGAAATGTTAGAATATTAATTAAATAATTAAATTCATCACTTCCTGATAAAGCCCCAAGAAATTGCAAAAATTGATAGAGCCCCAAGAATTGCATGTTTTCCTTTTGAGGGCTGCTTTTATACGATCATGGCAGAAAACCTTCTGCCCACCAATCTTCATGTGACACATTAGCAATTCAAGAAAAATGCAAAAAATCAAAATGAGAACAAAACACCAAATCAAAATGAGGGTAGCCACAATAGGGGACCACCAGATGGGCTGAGGTAGTCGCGCGGGCCACCCCCAGGCCACGGGGTGGCCCGCTAGCCACCCCTAGATCTGGCTTGGGGGTGGTGCGCTGCCACCCCACCGTGCCCCTCCCTCACAAGGCCGACGGAGAGAGAAAGAGACAGAGGCAGTGGCGGAGGCGGTTCCAAGAGACAGAGGATGGTGGTTGAAATGACTGTATGAAAGAATAATTTGGTGTTTTGTTCCCATTTTAATTTTTTGTTCTAAGCTGAGGTGTTAGCTTATGAGTGGTGGGCAGAAAACCCTTATTTTCTGCCTCAACCGTATTGAAGTTAATCTCTTCCCTTTTTCACTACAGTATGGAGCCCCAAGATTGGTACTGTAGTGTCCCAGAATTTTCAAAGCTATTTAAATAGATTATTTTGATAATGATGTTATTTTAATATCCATTGTAGCTAAGGATTTTAATTCTTGGATAGTAAATTTATGTAGAATAAGAAGGTAGAATAGTATAGGATAGGTAGAATAGTATAGGGTAGATAGAATAGTATAGGGTTGGTGAAATAGTAAAATGAGGGTATAATTGTAAATTGAAGATAGAATGAGGGTATAATTGTAAATTGAAGATAGAATGAGGGTATAATTGTAAATTGAAGATAGAATGAGGGTATAATTGTAAATTGAAGGTAGAATAGTATAGGGTTGGTGAAATAGTATAGGGTTGGTGAAATAGTAAAATGAGGGTATAATTGTAAATTGAAGATAGAATGAGGGCATAATTGTAAATTGAAGGTAGAATAGTATAGGGTTGGTGAAATAGTATAGGGTTGGTGAAATAGTAAAATGAGGGTATAATTGTAAATTGACGGTAGAATAGTGTTTGATTTTCTCCTATAAATAGAGCTCTTCTCCTTCACAATTTTCACCACTCATCTCCTCTCCCATCTCTTGCATATATTCTTCCTTCTTCCGCTTTTTACTCGGTCTTTCTTCTTTCTAAGAGTGTTTACTCAGAACAGAGAGAGAAAGGGCGAGACCAAGCGCTACAAGAAAGAAAGAACACAAGAGATAGCGGACTTTAGAAATTAGTTTCAAAAGATATACTAGTGGTGTTAGTCATATTGGAGCAACTGGATTCCTTCATACCACTTTTAGCTTCAGTCTAGAGGTAAGTAAATTCACTACCCCTTCTAAAGTTACTTCATGTCATGCTATTTATTCATTCTTTAGTAAATTGTAAATGATTATTTTATTTACGTATTATGAAGTTATGTTGCATGCATGAAGGATTTCTAAAAGAATTATTTAGAAAGTTTATATTTCTTTAAAGGCTTTTTAAGCACAACAAGTTTATATTTGGAAAAGTTTCCATTTTAAGAAAAGAAAGTTGAGAAATGATGATGATTATAAGAAAGAAAAATGATGATAAACCCTCCTACATGTTGCCCTAAGATGCATCAAAAGAAGTACAAAGAAAAGTACAAGAGATGAGATAAATGTTTATGAAATGAGGGCACATGTATGGAGGAGAGTATTTTTGGCCCAAGATAAGATAAGATGAGAGTTCGGTACCGATACTCGGATGGAGGCGAAACCACTGAAGGAGGCTATGCCAGAAGGTGGTATTCCATCAACAGACCGTTGAGTGCACCAAGAAAAAGAGTTAATTGACGGTCGGGCATGGCTGAGGCCACAGTTCAGTGCCATGGTCACAAGGACCCGCAACCCTCGTGCACAGGGGTAATAGTGTACATGGGCCCTATTATGAGAAAATGATACTATATTTTCAACGATGATATGCTATGATGATTTACAAAGATTATTTATAATGATGCATTATGATGATGATTTATAAAGATGATTTACAACAATGATCTATTACTAGATGTAATAGTATGTATATGTTACGGGAGATGCAACCGTACATACAGATATTATTATGGCTAGAATTATATTTATTTGCGAAAACGATTTTCAAAACTGAGAACAAGGAGTAAAACTATTTATGGTTGTGGATTTTACTTGCTGGGCCCCCTTTGGGCTCATTCAGTTTTATTTCTTGTTTTCAGGTAGAAAGGATGCTGGAATAGGAGGCCGGAATGGGGTGGGAATAATTATTAATTTTCAAAGTCTTTTCATATAAGTTATTGTAATGATATGATATTCCGCAACTAAAGTTTAATGTTTTCTAATTCCGCTTGTAATAAAATCTCTTGAAAAAAATGTTTTACGCATTTATTGTATCTTTTAAAATCAAGTACTCTGATAAACCTTATAGATCTTTGCAAGAATTTTTGTTGAAAAATAAGAAAAGTGGCAAACTCAGTCTTAACGGACTGGGGATGTTACAATTTTGGTATCAGAGCAAAGGTTATAAGGTTCTGGCAGACTTTTCAAAAAAAAAAAAAAAAAAAAATTTGGGGGGTTAATGAGAAGCCACATTCCGGCCAAGTAGAGTGTGCATTGTTGTGTGGTCTCTAATAAATGATGCATGAGCATTTTTCTAATGGTTAATTTTTTGTTAAAAAAAAAAAAAAAAAAAAATCATCTTAGTGTGATTAATTTGGAGGATTTTATTATTGTGATCAAGTTAATGACGGAGATGAATTTTTATTTTATAGATAGGTTGTGATCTATAGTATATGCCTATTTGGATTTGCGGCAGTTTTCTAGAGTATCGATTGATAAGGGTATATTTTAAGGTGTCTCGAGGATTTAGAAAAGATTATTGATCATGATTTAAAAATCGTATGATGATTTTATAGATTTGGGTTGCGAGCTAATTTGTGAAATTAATTTGTTGACAAAATGGTTTTATTGATTTAGGTTGTGAAACAAATGGTGTAAGTGACTTAGTAACGAATGATCTTATGGATGTCGGTTGTGAAATGATTCTTGAACTGAATTAATGATATAAGAGTTTATATGAGTTTTTGGTAATGGCTAAGGTTTGGTCGATGACAATAATGATACTATGATTGATGTTATAATATATGGATTGATGAATAAGGATTACGTAATGGCATGAAGTGAATGCCTAAGTATTGCAGGGACAAATGCAAATAAGGTATACCCTAGAATCTATAAGATATTTTGAGATATAAAGTTGTGGTTTAAGGATTTTGATATTTTCAAATGATTGTGATGACTTTAAGGTACAATTCATGAAATCTTTGAGGTGATCCTTAGAATTTGAGGTGTTAGGTTTTTTGTAATTGAGGTAAATTATATTGAAGTGATGCTTAAAGTTTTGAGGATGAATTGATGCTCCTAGGTTGTGGATAATATTTAAATTTTGAGGCATTAGTGGATATGAAATTATGAGAAATTTTAGTTACATGCCAAAGCTTTTGATATAATTTTATTTTACTAAGTAAAGATAATGGATTATTATTCTTGAGGTAAATTGAAGCATAAAGGTAAGAGTTGAAAGACAATATAATACAGTGATATAATATAGTGACATGATCTAAATTTCTCTTATAAGATATATGTTCAATGATATTAAAGTATTTTAGAGGTTGACAACATGTGATGGTGCATACTTAGACGTTTTATTGAGTGATTAACTTGTTAAACAGATTGTTTGTTTAAAGGAAGTTATTATAATGACAGGATGATTATATAATGAATATTGAATGAGTACTGAATGATTACGAAAAGAAATGTTTGGAGAACAAGCTCCTTATAATATTACATACCAGTGTCCATCAAAAAAAAAAAAAAAAGAAAAAGAAAGAAAAAAGAAGAGAATTTGTTGCATAAAGAGACACGTGGTAATGATGAGCAGATGATTCCTCAGAGCTGCTCCAGGAAATTATTTCTGCATAGAGAAAACCTAGTATAAGCAGAATCGTATATATTTATATAATTGAATTATCAAAGAGAATATTTATTTCTAATGAGGTACCTGACTAGAGCGTGTGCGGAGAGACTTGCAACACCCCTGAACATCAACCCGGAGTTTTTCGTGCTGTCGCTGGAGACGTTCGGTATTCTTCTCCATTTCTAGCATCTTTGGTCCCAAGTATTCTGCGTAAGATAACATCATCTTTTTCAGCTGAGTATTCTCCTGCTTCAAATCCACGTGTTTTCATTTGTAGTATTTAAGCAGTCGCTGTAAGACCCCGATTTGGTTTCTTGAGACTTTCAGCTCAACATTTCTGGCACTCAAACGTTGTGCCATGTCAGAAACTGAAGCAGCACCTTGGATACTGAATGCCAATGAGTTATTAATAGCATCAGTATCCGACCTATCAGCTAAGAACGTTTGATCCCGTGGAATTACGAAACATTTGGCCACTGCTACAGCAGTAGAATCATGGAGCATGACAGAATCGTGAATAGTGATAGGACGATTGTCAAAGACAAAAGTTGGCTGCCATACGTTAGGATATGCAGCAGGTTCGTTAGGGTGTGTAACAGGTACGACGGGATGAATAGCAGACACTTCAGGGGGAACAACAGGCACATCCGGTTGCACGTCAGGCATGACAATGGGTTGTGCTGCAGGAGCAATATTCAAATCGAGGTTGTTAACGGATGATGATGATACTCCCATATTTAGGAGAGTAAGGAAAAATAGTTGAGAATACGAAGAAATTGGGAGAGATGAAGTACTGAGAAGAGACTAAGCGTTAGGAACTGAAGGAATTTTTGTGAAGTTTCTGGAAGCAGCAGACGAGTAGCCTTAAAGAAATTTTTTTTTTCACTTCAAGCGAAATGAACAGTAAACGACAAAGCGTTAGGCGACCTCGGGCCGCGATGGAAATTTTGTCAAAAGATCCCGTGGAAGTAGGATCTTGTCTCCTGTCATAAATTCGACTGAGCTCATTTTTCAAACCCACTGTTCAATCAACGACTTCAAATATCATGCGTGGGCAACTGAATGAATTATCATGCCAACGCGCACCACGCGCTCGTTCATTATCCAGAAACCCTTCCTATAAATTCACACCTCTTTCTCCATTGCAACACATGCCTTCTGATCATACTCCTTCACCTGAAATCTTCTAATAGCCTTCCATACAATGAAAGCTCGACTTTTCTCCCAGTTGAGCGTATCCTCAAGAGAAAAAAATGCAGCCTCACGACTTGATTCACAAACCCAACTCCTTATACTCTCAGTAGTAAACCATTGAAGCAAGATTATCGTTGATCATGTCCTGAGGAAGCAAGATTATCCTTGATCATGCTTCTCAGGCTAAATATCTCTCTTTTCTTCTCAGTCTTCGTAAATGACAGAAGAGAGAGAGCATCCGATATGGGTATATTGAAAGTCTCACATACATGCCATGTCCTGAAATGCTTTTCAAATCTTCATTTCTAGAAAGCAACAGGACTATCTTTCTCTCTTTTCTCTTCTTGACCTTGCAAGACCCAAGGGAGAGAAATTATAGCATGTGTACTTTGGAACTTCCAGCCTGAAAACTTACCCATATCCTACTTTGCTTGCTTATCAATTTCATCTCTAGAACGCAGCAAGCACAATATGTATTAGTCAAGAATGGATGAGAATCTTACATTTGATGTAATCGTGTATTTCATTGAGTTGAAATCATAATTACGAGTTTCTATTGTTGAGTTATGATTTATCAAGTAAAGATGTAGTACTGAAAGATTTTCGCTAATATTGTAGCATTGACACAAAGTTGGGATGAGAAAATAGAAACGGTTGTGTATTTAGAATGAATCGAATTATGATGTCACTCCTGAGGTATATTCATGTAATGATGTTTGAATGTTGGTGCTATTTACTTTTACAGGTTTATGATGGTGAGAAGTTAATAATTATTAGAGCATCATATTAAAATTTCGTATGCATGATTTGGAATACTGAGATACTAAAGAGAATATAGGCGTGGATGATTTTTACACCTTTTTGATAAGATTGATTAAATTAGATCGAGAGAATTATTGCAGGCTTGAAATGAGGACTATGATGATTGGAGGTATGAACTATTGATCACATGATTTATTAATTTGATGTTTAAACCTTGATTGTAGACTATTGATGAATAACTCGATTGTTGTTATTGAGGTTGGAAAGAAACAATGGAAAAGATTTTGAGGTAAGATTTTAGTGTGAATTGATGAATGATTGCAGAAATTGAGACTTTAGACTGTGAATAAGATTTACTCATAGAAGAAGGAGATGGAATTTAAATATGATAAAAGAGAGTAAGCTTTGATGAAGGATTGAAAGGAATATTATCTGAATCCCTCAACTTGAAGATTGGACGATAATATTATAGGTTTTAATGTCGAGGACGAAATTCTAATAAGGAGGGAAGATTGTAGTGTCCCAGAATTTTCAAAGCTATTTAAATAGATTATTTTGATAATGATGTTATTTTAATATCCATTGTAGCTAAGGAGTTTAATTCTTGGGAAATTTATGAGAGTGGTAATTAGAGAATGGTAATTGGTGAAATAGTATAGGGTTGGTGGAATAGTAAAATGAGGGTATAATTGTAAATTGAAGATAGAATGAGGGTATAATTGTAAATTGAAGGTAGAATAGTATAGGGTTGGTGAAATAGTATAGGGTTGGTAAAATAGTATAGGGTTGGTGAAATAGTAAAATGAGGGTATAATTGTAAATTGAAGATAGAATGAGGGTATAATTGTAAATTGAAGGTAGAATAGTATAGGGTTGGTGAAATAGTATAGGGTTGGTGAAAAAGTATAGGGTTGGTGAAATAGTAAAATGAGGGTATAATTGTAAATTGAAGATAGAATGAGGGTATAATTGTAAATTGAAGGTAGAATAGTATAGGGTTGGTGAAATAGTATAGGGTTGGTGAAATAGTAAAATGAGGGTATAATTGTAAATTGACGGTAGAATAGTGTTTGATTTTCTCCTATAAATAGAGCTCTTCTCCTTCAGAATTTTCACCACTCATCTCCTCTCCCATCTCTTGCATATATTCTTCCTTCTTCCGCTTTTTACTCGGTCTTTCTTCTTTCTAAGAGTGTTTACTCAGAACAGAGAGAGAAAGGGCGAGACCAAGCGCTACAAGAAAGAAAGAACACAAGAGATAGCGGACTTTAGAAATTAGTTTCAAAAGATATACTAGTGGTGTTAGTCATATTGGAGCAACTAGATTCCTTCATACCACTTTTAGCTTCAGTCTAGAGGTAAGTAAATTCACTACCCCTTCTAAAATTACTTCATGTCATGCTATTTATTCATTCTTTAGTAAATTGTAAATGATTATTTTATTTACGTATTATGAAGTTATGTTGCATGCATGAAGGATTTCTAAAAGAATTATTTAGAAAGTTTATATTTCTTTAAAGGCTTTTTAAGCACAACAAGTTTATATTTGGAAAAGTTTCCATTTTAAGAAAAGAAAGTTGAGAAATGATGATGATTATAAGAAAGAAAATGATGATAAACCCTCCTACATGTTGCCCTAAGATGCATCAAAAGAAGTACAAAGAAAAGTACAAGAGATGAGATAAATGTTTATGAAATGAGGGCACATGTATGGAGGAGAGTATTTTTGGCCCCAAGATAAGATAAGATGAGAGTTCGGTACCGATACTCGGATGGAGGCGAAACCACTGAAGGAGGCTATGCCAGAAGGTGGTATTCCATCAACTAGACCGTTGAGTGCACCAAGAAAGAGTTAATTGACGGTCGGGCATGGCTGTGGCCACAGTTCAGTGCCATGGTCACAAGGACCCGCAACCCTCGTGCACAGGGGTAATAGTGTACATGGGCCCTATTATGAGAAAATGATACTATATTTTCAACGATGATATGCTATGATGATTTACAAAGATTATTTATAATGATGCATTATGATGATGATTTATAAAGATGATTTACAACAATGATCTATTACTAGATGTAATAGTATGTATATGTTACGGGAGATGCAACCGTACATACAGATATTATTATGGCTAGAATTATATTTATTTGCGAAAACGATTTTCAAAACTGAGAACAAGGAGTAAAACTATTTATGGTTGTGGATTTTACTTGCTGGGCCCCCTTTGGGCTCATTCAGTTTTATTTCTTGTTTTCAGGTAGAAAGGATGCTGGAATAGGAGGCCGGAATGGGGTGGGAATAATTATTAATTTTCAAAGTCTTTTCATATAAGTTATTGTAATGATATGATATTCCGCAACTAAAGTTTAATGTTTTCTAATTCCGCTTGTAATAAAATCTCTTGAAAAAAATGTTTTACGCATTTATTGTATCTTTTAAAATCAAGTACTCTGATAAACCTTATAGATCTTTGCAAGAATTTTTGTTGAAAAATAAGAAAAGTGGCAAACTCAGTCTTAACGGACTGGGGATGTTACAGGTACGTCCCTAATTTTTTTAAAAAAATTTAAAAAGAAAATCCAAAAAAAGATATTTATAATAAAATATATAAAAAATGAAAAATCAAACTAATTTTTTTTAAAAAAAATAAAATAAATTTAAATAAAATTAAAAAAATTAGATGAGAAGTGGGTTGGCTTTTTTGGCTTTCCTTTCTTACCTGATGTCATTACTCTTCTCTCCCTCCCCTCTCTCATCTTCCTCTTGCAACAACTACTGCAAAACAGGGGAATAAAAAAAAAACCGAAACCGGTTGGGAAAAACGGGTAACTAGGTTGTCCGGTTCTAGTTATCGATTTTGAAATTTTGAAATACTTAATTATAATCAAGTAACTGGGTATATATATTTTTGATTTGACTTCAAGTATTCGGAGCTTCCATTCGATCGACTAAACCCGATGCAAGGGGTTAGATGGAGAGATAGAGATTTTACATGAGAGAGGTCAGGACAAAACACAACTCTAATAATTTTGATATGGGCGAGGAATCTTTCTAACCAGAGCAGTCCATTGGCATGCAGGCCAATGGGCCACGTTGGCCGATTGATTGTCAAGTACGTGAAGGTGACTGAGAAATTATGGACATCTCCCCATACCGTGAGGTTCAGTTTTGTAGGAAAATAAATCTGACAAACCCTAAAAGATTTAAAATATGCCAATATGGCCTGCAGATCAATATTTGAACTGTACTCTTCTTACAAACCCAATAATTCATAAGAAGTGCAACGTGAGAATTATGTGGAATTCTCTGATGCTTATCAAATCTACGCTCATTTTAAGTGATTGTTTTATATATGGGGCAATTTGAGGGATTAAGACTGATTATTTCACCATGTCACGCACTGGTCTTTTCACTATTTCCCTCTCTCTTTCTCTATCTCTCTCATCAAAGTCATATCTACTTCCCTCATTCACTTAAGAATATCTTTCTTTCTCTTGCAATACAAACTTCTTGTTTCATGACTAATTGCTGCCATTGCAGAAAAAAGAGGTTGTGTACATCTGAGATGCGTGAACTTTTGCTACACCGTTTCTAGGGAGTATAGACGTCTGATTGTGTCACGGGTGGATTAAATTTAAGGGTACATCACGGGTGAAGCTGGGAAGGTTGCAGATGGTAAGAGTGCAGGGTTCTTTACAAATGCAGAAAGGACGAAGCATCAAGAAGGTTATGGGTATAATGGTTTACAGCTGGTTATTAAAACAAGTAAAACAAGCACGTGCATAGAAGCTTCTAGAAGAAATCAAATGGCAGACTTGTTACATTTTCTGTTATAACTGATTAAGCAGTTTTGTAACTAATTAGTCTTTGGGTAAAGCCATAGATAAGTGCGGAGATTAGGGATAAAGTTTTCCTCCAAACTAGGTTGGAAGAATTTCCTTCAACCTAATGTATAAAAGTAACATGTGTTCCATGGACATGTGAGATGCACATGTTTTTTTAATAGCAGAGACAAAGTTGTAATAAATTTTATTAAAAAAACATGTGCATCTCACATGTTATTAAAAAAATAAATATATGTCATTTTTACAGATTAGGTCGAAGGAAATTCCTCCAACCCAATTTGGAGGAAAACTTTGTCTGGAGATTAGCCATCTCGGATTGGGCCAAGCCAACATTGGTCAATAATACAAAATTTCTCATTCAGTTTCTTAAACATTTCTCATTTCAATCCACACGAATACACATTTCATTTTTATTTTCTGTTTCCTAAAACACTTGTGTTACATATTGTTGCCCAACGAGGGATAGGAGATACACTGTCTCGAAATTTGTTGTATCGTAAAAAAGCAACATCGTCTATTGGGATCTGTTGTGCTATCAGAGCCGTTCATCTACCATCCTAGGGTTATCGTGGCTGATGTTAATATAATGTTGCATTGGGTAGACTGATAGGCGTGAGAGAGAAGATTTCAAAAATATTTTCTCAGTAAAAGTGGTGGACCCAGCATCTTCTTTATTTTTTGTCTAAATCACATGTGATGTCATTAAGTGAGCCATCCACATGGAAGGCCTAGCATCATTGATCTCGAGATATAGTTTCACATCTCCAGGTGTTGTACTCCCATAGCAATACACGTGTATAAATAAAAGTAAGCTCAGTGATAACGTCCACACTGTTGAACAGCTCCTCCCGAATTTAAATATTTCTAGCAATCCCCCCACACCCACCCGATCAAGCATCTTCATGCGTAGTCCTTGTTGGCCGTCCGATTATTGACCGTTATATTTTCTTGGGTAAATGACTAGTGTTACATACCACAGCTCATTTCATCTCTTTCTAATATGCTCGGCGCAGATGGTCTCATACATTGACGATGCAAAATCGACCGTTAAAAACATCCCATAATTAATGTAAAAGGATCCTCTCCATTTCTTTTTTTGAATAAAGCTTGCCTTTTCATCAATAATCAATTCGACCGAACAGAGCAGATTGCTCTGCCGTTAAAAATCTTTCTAATACATTCTGCTGGTGCTAAGAACCACTCACAATTCATATCATTGGCCGTGGCTAGTCTTGCAAGGACATGAGCCCCTTGATTAAGGGAACGTAATGCATCTTCCAACGTTTTACTGTAAAACGTTGGAAGATGCATTACGTTCCAAGGGAACTCAACATGCAATCCTGAGCGAATGTCAGCCACGAGATGTCCCCAAAAACTCCCATTGGGTTCATTATTATTCACAGCATCACCCACGTGATGAAATTAAAATAGTCAGAAATAATAGCTTACAAAAAAAAAAAATTAGCCAGATAAGACCCATAATAAAAGGTAGATATAAGGTATATTACTTCTACGACTAGAGAAGATCTCACCAAAAAAATACATTTTTTTCTCTTCAATTGAATGATGATTTGTGTCCACCCAAGCTTTTGAAAGCTTGGTTGTTACTATTTTTTTTATGATTGTTAAATACAAGAATGATTAAATGAGTCCAAATATATAGTAGGTCAAGTATAATAATGAGTATAAATATATGTCAAGTTTAATAATGAGTCCAAATATATATCCCATTTTTCACACACACAGAACTCTGCGACCAAACATCTCATTTTACAAACTAATTATCATATAAAAACATTCATATGTATTTAGTGTGTTGTTGATGCTGTGAAGTAATATTCAACTGCATATAAGCCCTGACATATATTTGGATCCATTATTACACCTAACATATATTTGAACTCACACCGAACCTGTGACCAAGCACCTCATTTTACACACTAATTATCATATAAAAACATTCATATGTATTTAGTGTGTTGTTAATGCTGTGGACTAACATTCAACTGTATATAACTAGACTTAACAACCGATGGCACCTTGACATATATTATGACTCATTATTACACCTGACATATATTTGAACTCATATATTTGGACTGGACTAATTATTATACCTGACCTACTATATATTTGGACTCATTCAATCATCCATGTATTTGACAATCATTAAAAGCAATAACAACAAAGCTTTTAAAAGTTGTGCCAGACATAAACCATCATGCAATTGAAGAGAAAAAAATGTATTTTTTTTATAAGATCTTCTCTAGTTGCAGAAGTGATATACCTTAAAGAGATGGTTGAATTTTTTTTTTGGCCTAGAGGTGGTTTCAACCACCCCATACGGCCGATCTGGGGGTGGTTTGGCCACCCCCATGGCCCTTGGGGGTGATCCGGCCACCCAAAAAACAAACCCTATTTTTTTTTTTTTTTTTTTTTTTTTATCACTTCTCAATACTTCACCGTTTTTATCCAAACGATGTAGATTTGGATAACCGCAGCTATGCAATAGTGGACCACTACCGCATAGAAGCCGAATCCCCAAAACATGGCATGCACATCTAATAATTCGAATGAATTATTGGGTTTATTGTAGAACCAGTATTTGAACTATACCCTCCTACAGTTCTACTGAGGATGAAATGCAAGAGTCCATAATTCAAATACTAGTCCCACAACAAACCCAATAACTCATGTAAATCATGTAAATTATTAGATGTGCAAACCATGTTTTGGATCTTCTAGGGTTTGTTAGATTTATTTTTCTGCAACACTGAACCTCACGATATGGAGAAATGTCCTCACGATAAGGCCTCAATTCATAAATTCTAACAAAATAATTTTAATAAAAAAAAAATTAAAGACCTAATTGCCATCAATATGTATGCTTTAATTAAAGCCCTACTTTTTATTTTATTATTATTATTTTTTTAAAATGCATTAATATCATTTGATTTTTCAACATTTTGAAATAAATAAGAATTAAAAAAAATTGATAGCAATAAATAAAGGAATCAAATAATAATAAAAACATTATTAAATAAAATCCAATTGAAGGTCGTGGGTAGATATGTTTTTGCCGTGTGAGGAGCATTGAGCAACCAAAATTAATTTAGGACATCAATAAATTTTGCATCCAAAAAGTGAAAAGAATAATTTGTAACTAAAAATATTAAAATAAATAGTATTTAATTAAATTCGTAATTCACTCTTTATTTTTTATTTAAAAAAAAATTATATTATGACTAGAATAAAATAAATTATAAAAATATAAGAGTTGTTTTGAAAGGGAAAATTAGTTATAAATTCGTTGTTCTTGACTATAAAAATCAAATAAAAAATAATAATCAAAGTGATTGACTGAACTTTTGGTAACTGACCGATCAAGGACGGGTTCTTGCTGAGCTCGTAGGCGTACGAGAGCCCCGCGGAGCCCGCGCCCACCACCACCACGACGGTGTCGGCGTACGTGATCATGTCCATCATGTACCGCCGGGTCATCTCGCGGGAAACGATGGACTCCTTGATGGGATCGAACGTCATTCAGATCGTACGGCGGAGATGAATAGGCAGATATGGAGATCGGGGGTTGAGATCCAGCCTTGACGGGCTGGAAGCGGATGGAAGGTGGGGCCAGAGGGTTGCCATGGAAGGAGGAGGCGGAGTTGTCAAAAAGAGCGAGTCCTTGAGGTTTGGAGGTGAAGGTGGAGGCCATTGTCGCCATTTTTATCGAGCCTTGAAAATGCTAGAGAAACTGCTGAGAAGAAGAAGAGAGTAGTGAAGTGAAGTGCATGTATTTATGGAGGAGGAGGAAGGCGAAAATATCTGGAGCGGAGGACACGTTGGAAGAGGATAGGATACGAAGGGTCTAGAATGGTTTTTAGCATAGCTACAACTGTCAACCCATGAAGAAGGCTGACATGGCTTAATCTAAACCGTTCATGTATCAGCGGCCTCAATCCATCCTTTGGGTGCTCTGCACTTTTGATGTCATTTTCAAGCGGGGGAGTGCCAACTTCAATGTGATTTTCCGCGGCTCTTTTGTCAGTTTTGTCGTTTCCCACGGATGAGTTTAAATTAACTTTAATTAAGACGTTTAGAAGTTTTAAGGTTTGTCAAATAGTATGATAATTTAGAGATTTAAAAACGTTTTGAAGCTTTAAGATTTGTCAAATTGTATAATAATTTAGAGATTTAAAATAAAATTACTTCTTAAATATTTGTATATTTCAAAAAATTGGTTTTTTTAATGAGCCTCGATAATGCTCACGACTCATTTCATGATAATAAACACTTTCTAGTTGGGCAAGGATAAATAAAGAGGAGTCATTTCATGAATGAGATTTTTATTTTTTGGTTAGGTTTTTATTTTTAATTTTTTTTTACATGTAAAAGAAAAAGTGAGATTTTAACTAATTACCTCCACTTTATAAGGCTTCTTTCTTGGGGACTTTTTTTGTTAGATCTAAATCATCTAATAATATTTAAATATTTTTAAGGGTTAAATACTATTCTAGTACATGTGGTTTGCTCCAAAATCAAATAGCCACCTGAGTTCTAAAAAATATCGCAAATGGAACATGTGGTAAGCTAATAAACCCACTTGGAATCTCTGTTAAGATTTCGTTAAGTTTTTTAATGGAACGCCACATCAATCTTACACGTGGGCACCGCGTGGCGTGGTACCTAAACTTTTGGGTGTCACATCATACTTTATTTTATTTTATTTAAAAAAAAAATCTAAAAAAAAAAAAACATTAGGATGGCCGAACCACCCCCTTAGGCCATGGGGGTGGTTCGGCCACCCTCAGGCCGGCTGATCCACCCCTAGGGCCCAAGCGGGTGGTTGCCAAAACTTCAAATTTTTCTTTAAGGGTTTAACCCAAGGAGGTGGCCAACCACCCCCTTGGGCCTTGGGGATGGTTCGGACATCCCAACATTTTTTTTTTTGTTTTTTTGACATATGTGTGGTAGTTACCACCCCTAAGCCGGTCTATTATTATATACGTATATATTCAGTTATCCGATTATAATTGAGTATTTAAAACTCCCAAAAAGAATTGAACACGTCGATTACCCGTTTTTCTTAACCGGTTTCCCAGTTCCGGTCTGATTTTCCAATTCTTTTTTACACCCCTACCTACCATGAAAAATTCAGCCATCATCAGATCTTCTTCATCCCTCAGTTAGTTCCTCGACAGCCATCCTCTGTAAGTTTTGCCTCACTGCATTCCTAGGCAATTGCACAAAGGGCCGTAGATGGGCACTAGAGGGCATGGGGCTTTTACTCCCTTCTTCTTCATTAAGTGGGTCCATGTGTGGGCTATATTGCACCAAATGGTCCAATCCATACTCCTGCACGTTTATCCTTGACTTGCAACTATCATTCACCCATCATCACCCATACTTTTCTTATTTCTCAAAACAGCTCCCACCGAGGACAAATCCTTCACGTGAGCCTTTGGAAAAGAGCTCCCTCCCTTGTGCACATGTGGGCCATGTAGAACCACATGTCAATTCCAATCTCCTGCAAATTTGTACTTGAATTACAACTTTCACCTAGCTTGCTTTTCTTCTTTTCCATAACGGGCCCCACCGAGCACGCCTTCACGTGAGGCTCCTGGCAACATCTCCCTTGTATAGTGCCTATCCGAACTGTGCATATCTAATAATTCCCATGAATTATTGAGTTTGTTGGAGGACGAGTATTTAAATTATGGATTTTTGCATTTCATCATCGGTAGAACTGTAGAAGGATTCAGTTTAAATATTAGGTGTTGTCCTTATATTTTTATAGTCTTATGTAAATATTATTTTATATATATATAAAAAAAAAGACAATTACTCTTATTTCATTTTCACTCACTCAATTTTTATAAAATAATATTTACTTAGGACTAAGAGGATATAAAAAGTGTTGAAAGTCCTACATTGTCTGGGTATTAAGGAAATGAGCCATTTATAAGGTGAGAGAAAACCTCAACTCTTAAACTAACTTTTGAGTTGAGTTAGGCCTAAGATCCATTTATAATATGGTATCAGAGCTAAGTTCAATTGGTTGTGACCCACCGTCTCCCATTGTCGCACGTGTTGGCTTGGATGTCCTCCCACCACACGTGAGAGGGCGTGTTGAAAGTCCTACATTGTTTGGGTATTAAGGAGATGAGTCATTTATAAGATGAGAGAAAACCAACTCTTAAGTTAGCTTTTAGGTTGAGTTAGGCCCAACACCCATTTATAATAAAAAAATTACTAGAAGAGCATATAATATTTTTCTTTTTAATGAATAATGTTAGGTGCTCTTATAGTGTTCTTGTGTCCTCTTATCCTAAGTAGATATTATTTTATAAAAAAAACAAATAAACAATTGCTTTTCTTTCACTCACTTTATTTTTAGGGTTAATAACTTTTTTAGTACCTTAGTTTTACCCCTTTTTTTTCTTAGGTTTTAAAACATAACAAATCTACTACCTTACATATGGAAAAAGATGAAATCATTGCCTCGGTTAGTTTCTGTCAGTCCCAATTAATAAAAGTCCACGTCATCTACGTTAAAATAGTGACACGTGTCCTAAAAAAGAAAATAATTAAAAAAATAATAATAAACCTAATAATAATAATAATAATAATAATAAAAAATTGGGGTGGTCAGCCACCCTATTTTGGCCTTGGGGGTCGCTCGAAACCATCCTCTTTGGCCTTGGGGGTTGGCTCGAGGCTCGGCCACCCCTAGAGGCCGAAGCCACCCCCAAGGACCATCGCTTCAACATTCATCTTAATCAAATTCTTCAGCAACTCTTCATCCACTTCGTGGAAATACCTGGCATACGGGTACGATATCCCAACATTGTTGATCACAAGTTCACAACCCCAACGTCCAACCCTTCAATGGCTTCGCTAATCCTCTTAACACCCTTGGAAAGTTCACCAGCAAAAGCCACAACAACAATCTTGATCTGGGTCTTACTGTACTTGGCTTGAATCGAATCCGAAACATCTTTGAGCTTGTCCGGATTTTGACTCACCAATATCATATTAATCCCTTTACGGGCCAATTGAAAAGCGAAACCCTTGCCAATACTGCCAGAGAGTTCGGTAACGAGTGCCCAAGACTCGTACTTTTTGAGAGTCTTAGCGGGTCTGAGAAAATTGACGTAGACCCATTTGAAGAATGCGAGAGCAAAATTAAGAGCCAAGAGAGAACCCCAAGTAAAAAGAACGAGAACCCAGAACGGCTGACCTTTGAGCAGAGTTGCACGTTGGAAGAGAGCGTGCTTTTGCTTTGGATCTGAGAGAGAATAGTGGAATGAAATGGGTTTTATAGGGAGTGGATTCGAGATTGCTACAGTTGTTTGCATATGGCCTTGTGGTGGCTCAAATCATAGAATTTTCACTTTCTTTTTAGGTTTAATTATTTTTTTATTTATTATTATTATTTAATTATTTTTAATTTTTAAGATATGTGTCATGATATAAACGTAGATGACGTAGACTTCTGTTAATTGGGAGCGACAAAAACTAATGTATGTAGTGATTTCATTTTCTCCATATATGAGTTACTAGATTTGACATATTTTAAAATTAAAAATAAAAAATAAAAACGTACCAAAAAAACGTTATTAACCCTTATTTTTATAAAATAATCCTACGACTAGGAGACCTAGCATTTCCCCAATCACGCTCCAGATATTTTCGCCTCCCTCCTCCTCCTCCTCCATAATACGCTTCACTACTCTCTTCTTCTTCCTCAGCAATTTCTCTAGCATTTTTAAGGCTTGATAAAAATGGCGAAAATGGCCTCCACCTTCACCTCCAAACCCCAAAGACTCGCTCTTTTTGACAACTCCACCTCATCCTTCCATGGCACCCCTCTGGCCCCACCTTCCATCCGCTTCCAGCCCGTCGTGGCCGGATCTCAACCCTCCATCTCCATGTCCGCCTCTTCATCTCCGCCGTACGATCTGAAAGCGTTCACGTTCGATCCCATCAAGGAGTCCATCGTTTCCCGCGAGATGACCCGGCGGTACATGATGGACATGATCACGTACGCCGATAGGCGACACCGACGTGGTGGTGGTGGGCGCGGGCTCCGCGGGGCTCTCGTGCGCCTACGAGCTCAGCAAGAACCCGTCCGTGCAGGTCGCCATCATCGAGCAATCTGTCAGCCCCGGTGGCGGCGCATGGCTCGGCGTCCAGCTCTTCTCGGCTATGGTAAGTGCCGTTAAACGAATCTGGTGGGTTAAGATTAAAAATGCTAAACGAATCTGTTGATCGAACTCATGGCATCGAACATCAAGGACTCAAGTATTAACATATTTTTATATAATTTGTCTTTAAAGTTTTGGAATTTGGTTAATTAAGTTGAAGAAAAAGAGTAGATAATACAACCTTATTTTTATTTTTGGTCGGATTACCTGTAATATCTCTTGTTTTTAGTTATATTAATTCAGAACTTTTTGTGATATTTGTATTATGTAGATAAGGCTCATTTTTATCCTTGATTTTGCTAAAATAGGGGTACATAGTAGGGGCAGTTCCAAGTTAATTTTTTTATTTACTTTATATACAATGTTTTTATTATATATATATATATATATAATAAACCCAATTTAAAATAAAAATAAAATATTTTATAACACGATATATGGATAATATGTGTCAACATTGAGTAAGGTTCACAAATACTTGCATAAAACATTACTAGAAGATAAATCATTGGCCAAATGATTTTATTTACTTTCTTTAAGAGGCATTAGTTTCAAAATCTATCTTTAATTGTCAACAAAGGAAATTATTGACAATTATTTGAGCAAATTGTACCATGAATACTACATAAAGTGAATAAAAGTCTCTGAAAAACATGTTGTGAAAGATTTTGTATACTAATTTAATCTCATTATATGATCAGGTTGTGCGCAAACCAGCGCATCTCTTCCTTGACGAGCTGGGCATCGAGTACGACGAGCAAGACAACTATGTGGTGATCAAGCACGGCGCTGTCTTCTCCTCCACCATCATGAGCAAGCTCTTGGCTGGCCCCAACGTGAAGCTCTTCAACTCGGTGGCGGCCGAGGACTTGATCGTGAAGGGAGGGAGAGTTGGTGAGGTGGTCACCAACTGAGCCCTGGTGTCCATGAACCACGACACCCAGTCGTTTAAGGACCCCAACGTCATGGAGGCGAAGGTGGTGGTGAGCTCCTGCGGTCACGACGGGCCGTTCGTGGCCAAAGGGTCAAGAGGCTAAAGAGTATTGGCATGATTGACAATAAAAGGTCCAGTAAGATTCCTTGACTGAAGGGAGCAATAGAAATCATAGTCCAATACGTTGATCCAGTCTAAGTAAGTTGAAATAGCTTTAAAGGATAGTCCAACAAAGACCGCAACAATATAAGTCATTGGACTATCCCTTTTAAACCTTTTTCAACTAACTTGGACTGGATGGACGTATTAGAGTATGTATTGCCCCTTGAGTCAAGGAATCTTACTTGACCTTTTGCTGCATTGAAAAATCCAGGAGACAAATACAGTTACGGGGATTTCGGGATCAGCGAATGGATGAGTGATAAAATACATGTGCCCAAAGAAAAAATAGTCCTCGGCCTTTCAATTTATGGCCATGCGTGGCGTCTACAAAATTCTGGTAACAATGGATTGTTTGCGCCAGCTGATGGAAAATATATTGAAACCTTGGGATATATTGGGACCATTCTTTATAAGCATTTCGTCCAGAATTATTATACTTGATATGCTTATAAAAAATGGTCCCAATATATCCGCATATCAAGTATTTCGTCCAGAATTGTTATACTCGATATGCTTATAAAGAATGGTCCCAGTATATCCCGAGGTTTATAATGATGTTCTTTCTTGGATTGGTTGTAATGATGTTGAGAGTATCAAAGCTAAGGTTCACTATGCTTACTATGCATGGCATGTGGACGGCGACAGAGGTGGGACTCTTTCAGGAGCAGGTTAGTACGAATTCAATCATTTATATCTTTCCCAAATTAAATCATGCATCTTCGATTATTACATTTCTCATTTGGATTCCTACGTGTTCATCATTCTTTTTTTTTTTTTTTTTTTTTACATGTCCACACAAAAGGAAAATGAGAATTCGAACTAATAACCTCCGTTTCATTAGACGTGTTCCTAATTGATTGAGCTACCTCTTTGAGACACATCTTCATCATTCTAATTATTATCTGTAATTCTAACTTGTAACGCATGTATCCAAAATAATAATAATAATAATAATTGATTTGGTTGGTGGTTTGAGTACTGAATATCCACCTTTATCTAAAGATCTCTAGCCGAGATTATATATGAGGGTAGTAGTTCAAAAAACCCCCTCTAACTAACTTGGGATGGTTTTAGGTGTTTTAAGGTGATTATTAGGTGTGCTAGAATTTATTTGCTATTTGTGATTGACATGTAAGCATGTAATTGGTCTCAAATCATCAAAACCTTAAGTTTAAGTCGATGGAAAACTGTGAATTTAATATGTGAAAAGGGAGATTCAACGCTTGAAATATTTTAATTAAATTGGGGGAGGGGGGTGAATTGGCAGAGTGCCTTTTGGCTTTGATATATGCTAAATCTCCGCTTATCCAAAAAGTTTAAGCTAATACGAAATGATAAATTTAATCATTTAACCAACACTTTAACAATTGAAATGTCTAAAACAAGGCCTTAATGCGTGGCCGGAGCTGGAGCCAGAGCCGAAGCCAAAGCCGGCAGCTACTAAACCAGGGCCGAAGTCAGCACCTCCTCAACTAGGGGAAGGTTCGTATCATGCACACGAGCATTTGGAACATCTATAGAAGCTTCTATTATATTACGATAATAATTAAGGCCAATTAATACCGGATCAGATAAGTTTGTGCTATTCAACATGCATGAATAAGAACAATAATCTCCCATAAATGTTCACACTGGGGGTTTCAACTGAGGCCCAATCCCAGGCTATGAAAATCTAAACTCAAACTTGCTGGAAGTTGGGCGGGCTCGATCGACCATAAGTACGTACGTTGACCTAAATCGTACAAAATTGCAGCTTTCAAACTACCCGACGCCTCGTTGAAATCTACATATGCATTAATTTTATGTGCAATGGATTCTTAATTAAAAAATGCAAAAAAGAGATTTGTTTATATATATATATATATCGCTTTCAAATGACAGTTTAAACGCAATACTACATTTTTTATATTATATTGAACCATTATTTATCCAAAAAAAAATTAATTAATAAGAAGATAAAAGTTTTATTATTTAAGTAATAGTTTAACAATATATATGCACTTTCTTCAAAAAAAAAAAAGAAAAAAAAAACAACAATATATATGCATCATGGTAACATATATACCATTAGATGACAAATTTAATATTAACTATAAAATGATTTCTTTTCTATTTCCATAACTTAAAATGGAGAGAATCTTATTCCAAAAAAAACCATCAACTATTTTAGGGCATGTTTAGAATTGTGGTGGAAAATATAACTTTTGTCTAATTAAAGTACTTTTGTCGGTGAACTTTTAGATTCACTATGTCTTGTTCATTTTGGATTTCTTTGTAAAACCAAATGCATTTTGCATTTCATCTATAGAATTCCTCAATTATAGTGGAATGTATAGGTTTTTTTTTTTTTTTTTTTTTTTTTTAATGATTTTCTCTCTCTCTCTCTCTCTCTCTCTCTCTCATCAAAGAGCAAGTATATGAAGGAAAAGAGAATGTGGGAATCAAATTGGTGACCTTCGCTTTATGAGGCATGGTCCTTAACTGATTGAGCTACTCTTTGGAGACAAAGAATTTTTTTTTTTTGATTAACTTTAAATTATCACCCAATTTACAATGTTATGCTCTCAAAATTATCAAAAAATTGTTAATGTTTTCCCAATGTAAAAAATACCATTAATAAAAAAAAATTATAAAAAAATATAAAATTATATATATATATAAAGGAAAAACGTAAGGGGTGGCCTTGGGGGACATTGATAACTTTTTGGAAGTTTTGGAGGACATTGGCCGAACCACCCCCATGACCAAAGTGGGGGTGGCCGGCCACTCCCCAAGGCCTTTGGGGGTGGCTTTCGGCCACCTACTTTTTGGCCATTGGGGGTGACTGAACCATCCAAAGGGCTTTGGGAAGTTGGGGGTGGTTCGGCCACCCCATGAATTTTTCAATTTTTATTTTTATTTTTTAGGACACATGGCATTTTGATATGATGATACTTGTGACGAAACTTAACGGAGATACTAAGTTTTTTCCTGTAAGTCAAGTATCATTTATGACCGTTTTTGAGCCATAGGTGAGAAAAAATAAAAAACTGCAAACCTAAATACTAATGAAGTATTTAACCAACAAAAAAAATTAAATAAATGCGAATGCGATAGGCCTTTCTTTATTTCTTTTTCTCTTCTTGGGTCCTCAAGCCCAAACTTCTTTAATCCTATTCCTAAGCTAGTATTAATCATAGGTAGCCATGATGGACTCTACAAATTTGGCGGCGGTGGACTTATGGGTCGACTTTTGCTCTTTTCAACACCTCATTTGTAGGCAGACGTATGTGCCGAAAAATAAGCATCGACACCTTTTTCGCAAGCGCATTATTTTGTTCTTTTTTTTTTGGTGCTTTGTGGCGACTAGAATATGATAGTAATTTGTAACGCTAAAACATATTTGGCTTGGGTCTAGTTTGAGATTGGAAACACCTCCTATAACAAAGCAAAAGAAGCACATTTGGGACACGTATCTCAATCTCAACGGGTCCACTTCTAAGTAGAACTAAGCCCAAGCTCAATCCAAACTACTACTTTTTTGTTTGGAATTGGAAACTTGGAAGTTACTCTTTGGTATTTTGATAGGAAAAAAAAATCTTTTTCATTTGTTTTGTTTTAATATGTTCGTTCTTTTTTCTATTTGATGGGGTGGAGTGGTCTGGGGTCTGTTTTCTTCTGCTAGTAAAGTACGTATATTCAGATTCATACTGCAGACTAAGAAAATGGGTGGACATGGAAATAGGAAGACTTAATCAACTAGCATTAATTGGTCAAATTCAGTTAATAATGTTTACATATATTAGAGCTTAAGCTCCCTATCCTCGAAAGATTCAGATCCCTTAAACACCACATTTCTTTGGAGACCCAATATCACAATTACACCCCCCATACTAGTTATCTAGCTAGCTAGCTAAGCTTGCATAAGAAACTTTCATTCGCTTGTGGAGTATCTTGAATTCCAGTATTTCTCAATTTCCTCAGCTGTTCTTCCAGGGATTCTCCCAGCAATCAAAGACCATCTGCTTCAAACCTCAAGCATTAATTAGTACAATCAAAGACTGAAGAAAATAATGTATCGGAGAAGAGACAGAGATGGTGTACCTCTCTCCAACAAGATTAAACATGATCACAATAAGTGTTTCCTCATCTTCTGAGAATTGGAGCTTAGATTCTTGATTGTTATGATCCTCTGCAGCAAAATAGAAACGTATTGATAAGTAGGCAATATTTTGGTTCCCTAGAGAGATCAGGGAGGAAACAAAAAAACCATACAATTAACTTTAGGAAAGCTTTGTCAAATAACAGTCAACCCTTCTCTCAAGTATACTGTATGTAAAAGTAAAGCAATGAGTGCATCTACAAAACCATATCAATATTGGAGCCTTTATTGCTCTATGGAAAAGCAAAACTTCCAACAGAGATAAGACAAAGAGGAAGCAAATGGATGCTAAACTGAAGACAGAAAATGACTCATCATTTGGATGTCTCTTAGTTTTCTTATAACTCACAGCTCTCTCACTTTTTCCTTTCATTTTGATCAAAATCCTCTCCGGGGTTGTGAAATGAATTGCTGCAATGGATAATGTTAATTTTTTTTTTGTCTTTATTTTGGTTATCTGTATTTTCTTTTTTTCCTCACTGTTATTTTCACTCCTCTTGACATAAAAGACTGGATTAATAGCAGTTGGAAGGGTTAAGTATATACCCTGAATATTAAAGAAAAAAGAAAAACCATGCAAGGACATCATTGAGACATTGAAAGTAGGGAGGTTACCTTCAGAGTCCAAAACAATATCAGTAGAAGTAGAGTGATTATCCAAGTCAGCCATATTTCACACAACAGATCAGAGAGAGAGAAAGAGAAGAGAATTTAGGACACCTAAATTTGTTCTCAGAAGCTATGGGGGAGATGTAGGTGCAGTGGAGGCGCTTAAATACTGAAAATGAAACAACATTCCAAGAGAGAGACTCCAGCAGTGAAGAACGGAAGGTGAGAAAAAAGTAAAAAAAAAAACAGTAGGAGGAGAATGTTAGTTGGAAAAAGGTCATTTCGTTTGGTGACTGCAGTAAATTATTAAACAAGCACCACATCACAAGAACATGCAGGAAACATTCCTTCCTAATCCTAAGGGAATATCAAGGATATATATATATATATATATATATTTTTTGTGTGCTTTCCTGGAAACCTTAGGATTGAGGCACCAACTTTGCGACAATATTCTAGTTGGTTTTGACTAGACACTACTGTTTTTTCCCTTGTACTAAAGTCCTTGTTTGTATTATTCTTAATCCAAAAGAAAAGTTAGAAAGAAAACTATTTCTAGGGGATGAGGTTTGAAGTAGGTAGGCTTATTCGGCCTTCCAACTTACTTTGAATTTGATCAAACCTTGAATAATCTGATGATGCTGTAGTGTACTTAGAGATTTTGCAGAAGTTTCATTTCTTCATAACTACTCATTACATTTCCAATTCCATAATGATTTTTCAATTCTCATCCTTTGTATATTTTCCAATCATCACCAAATAATCATCTCCTATTGCTTTCATTATTATTATTTTTCAAATTTGTGCTTCTCATTCCTCTCACTTCTCATGTTGTCTCACTCATGCCCACACAAACCTACCTTCCCCGGATACACACACGAGACTTTCACAATATTTATTACGTGTTCATCCCATAAGTACTACTCCGTGCCTCATGAATGAAAAAAAACTAAACGACAAAATTTTACAAATAAATTTAATTATTTAAACTAATATAATAAGTGACATATAACTTCTATATCAATTTATAAAAAAATTTATATATTAATATTCCTATCACAGCATTCAAACAATACTTGAGTGCCCTAAAATGAGGAAAATATTGGGTCAAAAATGGCATGCGCACTATGGTGGGGTCTTGAAGCATCATTATGTCCCATGTTAGATGGTCAATATTCTCCAAAAGAAGTGTGAACTTTATATCACAATCTTTTTTGTCCCTTAAAAGAAGTGGCCAAAGATGAAGCATGCTGTTAAAGCAAACAATAAAATAAAAAATTAGTTGGAGGATCAAATTGTAATGGGTAACAGTAAAATATTTCTCAAATCTCAATCAACATATATATTCTAAGATTAAGAAAAGAAAAGAAATTAAAAAGTTTAACTACCAATAAAGGCTGTACGTCTGTCATTTATCTTAGTAAACAAAGAGCACACGACAGAACATAGGACAAGAAAATGAGGGATTTCATCAAACTTTTAATTTCTTTTTCTTATCTTAATCAGGATATGCACAGGAAGTTCCTTTCTGGGAATTGATCATCCCTATGTCACTGAGAGCTCTCCAAATGGTACCAGGAATCTCAAGCCATTACCACCACCTACATTGTTTGTTGGGAGGGTGTACTGATCAGTATATAGCCTTTTTATGTTCTCTCTCCCACTAAAGATGGCGGAATCCCAAGAACAATCCCTTACCCATCAAAGATGGTACCAATAATTTACATTATATTTGTTCCGTATAGATGTGTGAGTGGGTTTGAGTCGCGTATTGAAACGATAAGAAGTTTGAGTGGTTTTTTTTTTTTTTTAATTGAATGAAGGAAAGGGCTACATGAGAAGATTATTCTCGTGCTTGATTCGAAAAGAAGAAGAAGTGAGTAATCCTAAAAATGAAAATGAGGTGTGCTCCCTAACAACAAACTCAAAACAAACAAAAACAGTGTGACAATAATTATAAAAGGTAGGAAATTGGTCAAATAAATGACCCGGTCCTCTCAAGAGGCTGCTCAAGGCGGTTACAGAAGCAAAATGAGCACAGATTAAGGTGAAACCCATAGACTTAAGCTTTTTGGTTGAATAGCGTCTCAACATCCAAACTCATAGACCTAAGCTTTTTGGCTGAGTATTGTCTCAACATGCTAGATTATAGTTCACTAAAAGACTTTCCAATCTAACAATCTGTCTAAGAAGTAAGCTTTAAGTCACCGCTTATCTCAAAAACTTAAACTTTAACGTGTATGATCACAAAACACATGAACTATTTTAATTGAATATGAATAATGATGGAGGCAATATTTGAACAAAAAATAATAATAAAAATAAAAATTAATTAGTTAATTAAAATTTTATTAGCAAGCAACTCACTAGTCTCACTCCTCAGTTGGAGTGGACGTAAGGAATTCAACACTCAACGGAGGTGTAGTTGATCCAACGAATGAGTTGGAAGCAGTTTAAATTCTTCCTACACTTACTTAAAAAATAAATAAAAAGATAAAAAGATAAAGAAAGTAAAACAACTCTCTGGGAAAAGCTCGAGTATACTTGGCTCTACATTAAGGGGGGAAAAAAACCGAAATTACTCATATTTTCACTTTTTAACAAGAAGTTTATTTTTTACTTAATTTAAATTTAAATTGAATAGATCCTTGTGATGAAAGCTTTTAATTCCTATGATAAAAGACTTTATTAAATAGATTATTTTTTTTAATAAAATACTTATGAAATATCAATTTTGTGCTTCAAAATAAAAAATTTCCCAAAAAAGAAAACACAAATAATCTATATATATCCGTGGCCTTGAAGGACTATGAAGTATACCTCCGTCCCTTCATTACCCCTCCATGGTCACGGAGACGTACTTCATTTTTTTTTCCTAAGTATATCACCGTCCAACCTAATTCTTTCCAAGAATGAGAATAATTTTAACAAGTAGATGCATTACAGCCATACTTATCATGTTGCTTGTGAGTTGTGACCGAAAACAATGAGCAATATGACCCCAGATTACGCAAAGACAAAACAAGACACCAAATCTTTGACAGTGATTGTTATTGAGGACCAAGACACAAGTAGTACTAATGTGTTTCATAATCATCACACATTACACAAACACACAAGCTTGAAAACTAGAACACACCACAAACACACGGGAGTAGCCAACACAGTAGACCCTTAAGATAACATAATAGCACGATTTATACTAAAAGCCGGATAACATGTCTGGCTCCAAATTATGAGAGGGCATGAACCATGCACAGCTTTCTTTTGACGCAGCTCAGAAACCATGAATCTTGATATGTTCTTTTTTCACAATGCCAGCCTGTTCTCCATAAAATAACAACAGAAAAGAAATAAGAGATTGAAATCTGAATCATGCTAATGTTAAAACTCCAACAACTAAGTAACTAAAATCACAATATCCATCAGTTAAACAAGTGTATGCATTCCATAAACAAATGAGATGAGGAATAAAGAAAAAAAGGGTTTAAGTATGATTTGGATAAGCTATTCAATCCAACACAAAACAAAATAACTAATAGTGAGACAATCAGTCTTTAACCTCCTCCAGCGGAGTAATCGAGTGTTTTACCTGGACAAGGAAGGTGGAGACATTCTTCCGCTGATCACCTTGAAGTTGAATAACCTGTACAACACAAACAAAATTAGAATTTGCAGAACACACAAGAATAACCAAATTTAAAGGAGGCAAACCAAGCACAGGAGGTATCATCTAGGTTTCAAACCCACCTGTCCTAGTTCTGGGTCTTGGACAACTGTACCATTACAGCAAAACTCCTTCTTAAGGTCCTTAAGTATCTTGTTGTAGCTGTATTCTTTCTTCAACCCCTGCACAGTTGTTAGGCTCTTCCTACCATTCCGCTGCTGTATACGAATGTGCACATACTCTTTTGACCCAGCACCAGAGTCGTCAGCATTTGCCTCAGCAAACGGATCTGTAATACACACCCCATAACAACAACAAACTAGTTAGAATCCCATTCAAGGAAGACAGAGAGAAGAGCATCTCTGTTGGGGGAGGGGACAGAACAAGTAAAACCTCCCTTCCCACTGCTCCTACCAACCCCCAACTCACAAAAAATTAAATCTTCCAGCCGCCGTTTTCAGTGGTTGTAAGAAAGGGTAAAAACAGTCAACTTCTATTGATCATTGTATCTCTTCACACGTCAGTTTCTGATTTTGTTACCATGTGATAACTGGTGCCAGCCACCATGGACTCAGCTCCTGACTTGTCCAACTTGTCAAGGATCGCATTTTGGTGTATACAGTTACTGTCCAATTCTGAATACATAAAAAGATCCAGGGTTGGAAGCAACCAAATTGACTAACGTAGAAAAATCGCATCCTAGCAAGGAGGCATCGAGGGAGAAGAGCAAGATGACCATTTGACAGACAAAGTCATGAAACAGACAAATGATGAAACAAGGAGCAAAGGCAGACCCTCAATACTTCTTCTGAGAAGCAATAGGTTTCCAATGAGAGGTCCAATGGGAAGCAACAAAAACTCTTCAACGATGATAATGGGAGTGAAGTTCTACTTCAGATTTTCTTATATAGGTCTATTATCCTATCAATTCATATGTGCATTATGGTTTTTCAATTAGGGAAGGAAAATAACACACAAATGTGACTGTCATGCGCAAATCATGTGACATTATTCATAAATGCAAAAACAAGTCAAGAAGAAAAGCAAACATACCAAAGGCAGTGGGAATTTGGACGTCGACTTCGAGTTCAGACATGAAACTTGGCTGAATAAAAAGAACGGCCTAATAACTTCAATGCTCAGACCTGAATTACAAGGTGAAACCATGTTAGACTAACAATAGATGATGAAGCAAATGCATAAATGTAATATACAACATTTTTTAGTAAACACTGAAAGGTTATACACCGATCACTTTATAAATTTGATGTACACATCTTATCTCACATCAACTGTACCAGCTATGTATAGCAAAAACCATCAAACACACCTGCAACGACTAGAGGAGGGAATGCTTTGATTATGAAATTCCTTCTTCCCCTTAAAAAAGACTAGGGTGCCAAAAAATAGAACTCATATTATAAGTAACCCATACAAACTACAATCTATTCTATCCAATAAACCCCATCGATAGGAAATATTCAAGTAAGCAATCCTTGTCAAACATCGCAACAGACCAAATTCCCTAAATTGCTCTACTAATACTAGTAATCCCAATTACTAATTGACCAAGAATAAACACGAAAATTGGCAGACAAAAATGAAGATTATGTGACAAAAATCTGAAAACAAGATACACCAACTAACAAAGGTTTACTCACGTGACGTTAACTCCTAAAACAACAACATCCAAAGGGTCATACCATCGAGTCCTGCTATTTGGCTGCCAAGAGTCAGACAAGTGTCTGCCAAAATCTGATGTGGCTTTACTAAAAAAAAAAAAAAAATGTAGAAAAATCTCTCTTCCTAGTTATGTTAGATTTTTTTTTGTTAAATTTTTATGAGTTAATATTTAGTTTCTAATGCATCAAAATTTATTTTTGGATTTAAAACTAAAACCTAAGGGTGGAAGATTAACCCTTTAGGGATGATATCACTTAAAATGAATTTTATCATCCTAAATTTAGTGCTAATACCTCAAATTTGAATTTCTCTTTAATATTTCTCTTTCTTCAATTTAAAAACCAAAAAAAAAAAAAAAAAAGTGTCTGACGCTTGAGGCAGCCAGAAATCTCAACTCCATACCATCAGAGCAAATCAAAAGCCATAAAATTAGCCAAAATTTTACTTCAAATTAGCATCCAGAATCCGTTAAAGATAAAAGATTTACTTGATCTGCCAACAAGGTGTCACAAACTACCTAACCTGTATTATATATAAAGTAAATAATAAAATTTCTGCGCCATATTAAAACCAGAACAAGACCCTAATCAGAAAGTTGCAAAGATTTAGATACTAAAGACACAAAATTCAGTCAAAAAAGGATAGGAAAAAAAAGAAAGACGAATACGATTATCAAAAGGCTACACATTTGGCAAAATAATCCATTCTTTCCAAGGAGAACTAATTATCAAAATAACACAGATTGAAAACCCAAAACGTCGATGGAATATATCATCGGATCGCGAAGAATTACAATACCTGATCCGAAGCTTTAGGGTTCCGAGATTGAGAGTCGATAAGTGAAGGAAACCCTAAAGCGGATAAGTCAGAGCTCTCTCTCTCTCTCTCTCGGTCTTTCTCAAGTCTGTTTGGCGAGAGAGAAAAATGAAGCGAATAGGTGTCTTAAATGAATCCAACCGGCCGGTTTATAAATTCGTCACGTCTCCTTTACAATATGAAAAGTTGTTTTTAATTACGATGTGATAACTACCAGAAAAAAAGTGTATCTTACGTGCCCAACAAATAAATAATAATTTTATAAATTGAATTTCTTTGAAAAAATCCTCCAACTTAATATTAAGAAAATTTCTATCCGTCTAAAATAAAAAAGGAATAGTAAGTTTTGGTATACTGGCATGCTTAAACAGTAAGCACGCAGGTGTTAAAATATTATTAAAATAATATTTAAACAGTAAATAAAATAATATAATATAATATTTTAACACTGACGTGTTTATTATTCAAGCAGGTCGGTGTGCTAAAAATCCTCTCTCAATAGAAAATAGTTATATAAATGGGAATGTCTGTGGCTTTTTTTTTTTTTTTTTTTTAATTCAACATGAAAAAAAGGAGAAAGGAAAATTACAACAAAAAGGAAAACAAACAAAAGGACGGAAATTCTTAAAAAAATAAAAAATAAAAATCTTATAAACTATTGGGAATGAGTCAAAGGAATGACCAGACCCAATAGATGGGGTGTTAGAATTGGCGGCTTGAAGATCGTATTATAATATTTTTTCAATATTTGATTACAATAATATTTCTTTTATTTTAAAACATGATAATCAATAAAATGATAAATTGTAGATAAATAAAAGTGGTAATAGCTAATATAATAAAATCATAAATTTTTATCTAAAAATAATAATTAAGACTTAAAAAAATATTAACTATACAACATCGTTCTTCTTGATGATAGATTACACTTATATTTATAAGATTTATTTAGCTAAAAGAAATTCCAGTTATTAATTTCCATCTCTTATTACAAAGAACTATATATACCACAAGATGGGATGGCTACTTACCACTCAAAACATCTTTGTAAGAAGATAACATGTGAATTACAAAAGGAATATGGTTCTTTACTTTCTTTCTTTTTCTTGGGCAAATATGATTCTCCACTTGTTTCAATTTTCAATAGCATCCACTGGTTTGGTGCAGGAATTTCAACGAGTGTGACTACAGAATCTATTTTCTCCTCCAAGTTGTGATCAATTTTATAACTTTTATTAGTGGATGGGCCACTAATTGCTTTCCTTACCAACAAGATGCATGCGTGTGTATTCGTGGGTATCATTTTAGAAGCGTGTTCCACTATGGAGAGAAGAAAATATGGAGAAGGCAAGTAGCTAAAATAATGTTTGTTTGTTTTTTTTTTTTAATATGTTCATACAAGAGAAGGTGGAGGGGGGATTTGACCTCGGCGCGCGCTTCATGAAATGTGGTTTCCAGCCGATTAAACTACCTCTTGATGACGCAAGTAGAACAATGTTATATATATAATAAAATTTTATTTCGATAAGAATTATTGAAAAGGGTACTGAAATTTATATTCCGTTGTGTATTATATTTCTAACACGGCTGTTGCTCTTCATTCTCTCAGTTTTTAATAATCACTAATTTGACAAATCTCAAATAAATTTGGTAAGTAAGATTTATTTATTTATTTTTATTTTTTAACAAATAACAATTACAATAAGTAGTAAAAAGATTAGGATCATATGGAGACCCATTTAATAAGTTTATGCGTACGTCATAATGTTATTATTATAGTACAAGTATGCTCATGAAAAGAAGAGAATTACTTGACCAATGCTTTCTTCTTTATATAATTTGCTGTATATCCTTTGGATAATTCCATTTGATGATATATGGAGATACGAGTTTTCTCATTATTAATTATGTGTCAATGTTCATGTTTACGTTTTCTAAATTTAAGTCTCTTCATCAATTAAACAGAAGAGTTTTGATATATGTTGAGCCCACATCATAAAAAATCATAAATTTGACCTTTCAAATTCCACCCAATGAAATATATATATATATATATAACGACATTCACATCTTTGCGTAGATTATAAGGATTTCTCCTAAAAATATCATAAATATAACTCCAAATTATGACTAATTAAGAGTAAATCTTTTCACTTTTTTTTTTTTTTTTTTTTGACTTTAATATGCTATCTATTTCACTTCATCCCAAGCAAAGTTGACAGCATTTGCATAGAAACCTACACGTACTTTACATGCACACCCCAAAATCCACTATAAATACCCACCACTACTCTCCCACCTTAGAGTTTCATCAAACCATTCACAACATAATTCCAAAGTACTGTTTCATACAAATCATAGCAATGGTCGCAAGGCTCGCAACGCTAGCAGCTCTTTTTGCAGCCCTTTTGTTGGTAGCGCATGCGGCTGCCTTCCGCACCACCATAGCAACCGTGAACATCGATGAGGACATCGAGAACCAGCAGGGGCGGCGAGGCGTGAGCTGCCGCGAGCAGTTTCATCGCCTGCAGAATCTCAACTGGTGCCAGCGGTTTATGAGGCAGCAAAGCCAGTTCGGGAGGTACGAAGACGGCAACCAGCAGCAGCAGCAGGATTTCCAGCAGTGCTGCCAACAGCTGTGGCAGATGGACGAGCGGTGCCGATGTGAGGGGTTGAGGCAGGCGGTGATGCAGCAGCTGGGTCAGGTCCGGGGTGAGGAAATGCAGGAGATTATGGAGAGTGCTAGGGATTTGCCAAACCAATGCCGCCTCGGCCCCCAGCGCTGTGAGATTCGCTTCTCATTGTTCTAGAGAGGAGGCCATGCATGTGCACGTACTCTCTCTCTCTCTCTATATATATATATATATATAATAAGCAAGCACATGATCGTGTACTGATGACTAGTATCTGCATGCGCAGTTTAGTTTGAGGCTTTGTAGATTGTCTCTTTTGAATAAAAACAAAATGCTTCTTAATTAATTACTTTCTTAATTAGTTTACTTGCTTAATTATCTTATAATTAAATATTTGCAAACGATAAGATCAATCAATTATGCAATCGATTGATCATATGAACATCACGAGCTGTTCAAGTAGTGTTCTGTACAAGCATTTGTTGGGAAAAAAAAAAAAAAAAAAATCTTTCTTGCTTGCATGTATAGAACTACGATCAATTTGGAATGAATATGGAGACAGCACTTACCAATTCTTGAATGAATATGAAATAACTAGTTACTAGTGGATATGGTCTTTTATCATCAAAGCATTGGTTAAAGGATTATATTCGGATCTCCAATGCTTTGCCGTTTGGATGATAGATGTCACACCAGTATATATATTATAAGTGGGTGAAGTGTTCAAAATCGTCCTATATGTAAAAATTTGCTCACATTTACCCTTTGAATTACTAAAAATACTGACAATAAAATTCATTAATATTTCTACGTGAGTAATGTTAGAGATACCACATTTTTATCCGAATTTTATCTAGTTGGAAATGTTTTTCTTGAAATGGGGACTACTTCCTAAAAAACGTAAAAGAAAAATCTTACCATTCGAATGTTTTCCGGACGACGAGGTGGTACCGCTAACCTTACTTTTTTCTAGCTCAAAATATGTGGGAAAGTTAAAGACTGGTGAAAAATGGTAATTAAGAACATGTTTGAGAAATATAACCATGTCTCGAAACATATCAAAGGAGTTTCAAACAACTGTAAGACATGAATTAAAAAAAAAAAAAATAACAAATGCATGTACGGATGTACCACATACTTGGCAACATGAGTGCCCAAGGCCACCTAAGCTTTCTGTAATTCTTGTAATAAACAAAGCAATTAATTTCAAAAGAAAACAAACATATTTGATGGCAGCTTTCGCAAGAAACTCTACGTGGAATTGAAACAAGCAAACATCCATTATTTATACCAGGCATCGCCACCTCATCTAAAAGCCAAAAGGAACCATTACCCTCCCACGTTCCACGTAACTTATAGAATACACATGAAACATGTGTTAAATTAGCTGGCATGAGCTGTATTGGAACACATGTGCTGGATTAGGATTAAACATGTGTTTGATTAGCTGAAACGTAGTGGAGAAGTTTATTATTAGTTGAGTGTATTTTTACAGCAAAGTCTTTTGTATAAATACTCTTCTGTACATTTTTTATTGATTAATACAGAAATCCTGGTGATTCAACCAAAGAATACTTTCTGTGCTCGCATACTCTGTTCTTCATTTTCTCTGTTTTTCATTCATCCACAACATATTGAATCTCACATTTGATATAGTATCAAAGCATTTTTAGCTCAATTTTCTTCTGTGTTCATTCCATTCTATTCAGATTTCTTCTTGATTTTTTTTTGCAATCATGGCTTCATCTTGTTCCATGGAGTCAAATCTTTCGAATTCTTCAACTTCTTCAACTTCTGTTAACTCTGCAATGGATTCAAATCCATTGTTTCTTCACCATGGTGACAGTCCTGGTTCGGTGATTGTTTCCTCTCCACTCAATGGAGAAAACTACTACACATGGGCTAGATCCATGACCATGGCCTTGACTGCGAAAAACAAGCTCCAGTTCATCAATGGTCAACTGCCAAAACCACTGCCTTTTGATCCAGATTACTTCGCATGGACACGTTGCAATAATATGGTTCTTTCTTGGCTCATCAATTCTGTGACGAAGGAAATTGCAACCAGTGTCATTTCTGTTGATTCAGCATAAACTATGTGGAATGATCTTCGTGATCGCTTTTCTCAGCAGAATGGCCCAAGGATCTTCCAAATTCAGAAGGCAATTTCTGCAATTACTCAGGAGAATCAATCGGTAAGCACTTACTACACAGCTCTCAAAGGATTGTGGGATGAATTACTCATGTATCGTCCAATACCAATCTGTTTGTGTGGTAAATGTACTTGTGGTGGTGTGAAAACTCTCTCTGAGTATCATCACAGGAGTATATTCTTCAGTTCCTCATGGGATTGAATGACTCCTTTTCTCATGTAAGAGGCCAAATACTGTTAATGGATCCACTTCCACCTATTAACAAGGTGTTCTCCTTGCTTGTTCAAGATGAACGCCAAAGGATGATTTTTGGTTCGATTGATTCCATGTTTCATAATACTACTGCCATGATGGTTAATAATGTCAAGGTTGCTTCTTCATCTTCCAATTCTTCTCCTGCTTATGCGAGTACTCGATTTGGTAAATCGAATGTCATCCGCAAGGATAGACCTACATGCACTCACTGTGGTGTATATGGACATACTGTTGAAAAGTGTTACAGACTACACGGTTTCCCACCTGGTTTCAAATTTACCAAAGGGAGACCTGCTGCCAATCACTCTGTTCATCAAGTTTCTGATCTTGAGTCATCCCGCAACTTGTCAACCAATCTGCCTGCAAGTTTGCCAATCATCCAGGAGCAAATTCAGCAATTGCTTGCTTTGCTGCAGCCAAAGTCTGATATGGCTCCACCAGTCATTCAAGCAGGTGAACATCAGAGTCACCTAGTGTCTCAGATGTCAGGTACCTTCTTTCCAATTCAATCTCCGCACTCTGTTTTCTCATCCATTTCATCTTTTCAAGTTGCCTCCCAATTTGAAAACAATCCATGGATTATAGATACAGGTGCTACTGACCATATGGTCTGTTCCCTTTCTTTTCTTACTACAATTACATCAACTGTTTCTAAATTTGTAAAACTACCTAATGGTCAATTTGTTTCAGTTACACATGTTGGCACAGTTCAAATTTCTGCTTCATTCATTTTAACCAATGTGCTTTGTGTTCCATCTTTCACTTTCAATCTCATTTCAGCAAGTAAACTAACTAAAAATCTCTCTTGTTGTCTCATTTTTCTTGCTGATTTCTGTTTTATTTAGCACCTGTTGACTTGGAGAATGATTGGAGTGGGTAAAGAACATGAAGGCTTGTTCTATTTGGTCAATAAACCAGTACAACCTGCATCAAGCACTTCAATTCCTGTCGTTAGTCTTTCTGTTAAGAATGTTTCTTCAGATGTATGGCATTACCGTTTAGGTCATTTGTCTTCTTCACGCCTTAAGCTTCTAAGTCAATTAGATTCTAGCATATCTGTTGACTCCAATAAGTGTTGTACTATTTAACCTTTGGCTAAGCAACAAAGATTACCTTTTCCTGTAAGCTATTTGGTTTCTAATAAAGCTTTTGATTTGCTGCATTGTGACATTTGGGGTCCTTTTATACTAATCCTTTTAATGGTGTTAAATATTTTCTCACCATAGTAGATGATTATTCTAGATTCACTTGGGTTCATCTAATGGTTGCTAAGTCTCAAACCAGAAATTTGATTAAATCTTTTGTTCATATGATTGAAACCCAATTTGAATCTAAAGTCAAATGCATTCGAAGTGACAGTGGTCTTGAATTCCAGCTATCTGATTTTTACCAATCCAAAGGCATCATTCATCAATTGAGTTGTGTTGAGACACCTCAACAAAACTCAATAGTTGAAAGAAAACATCAACACTTGTTAAATGTAGCACGAGCTCTAAGATTTCAAGCTAATCTGCCACTCATTTTTTGGGGTGAATGTATTCTTTCTGCTGTTCATATAATCAACAGAATTTCTACTCCTATTTTGTCTAACAAAACACCCTATGAGTGTCTGATTTCAACTCCTCCAAATTATTCTCATCTTCGAATATTTGGTTGTTTGTGTTTTGCTTCAACTCTCACTAGAAATCGATCTAAGTTTGATTCAAGAGAAAAGCCATGTGTTTCATTGGATATCCATATAACATCAAAGGATATAAATTGTTTGATTTGTCCACTAAAACAATTTTTATTTCTCGTGATGTTATATTCCATGAAAGTGTTTTTCCCTATCATCCAAACTTTAAACTCTCTCATATTATACATCATAACACTGTTCTTCCAACTCCTATTCCAAATTACGATGATAATTCTATTTCTATTCCAAACCATTTTACTGAAATTGTTAATAATCCTGTTCTTTCTATTTCTAATGATGTTTCTGAACCCAATAATTATGAAACACATTTGGATTCTGTTCGTAGTACACATGTTCCTAGTATTCCCATCAGAAAATCATCTAGGATTAAACATAAGCCTAGTTACTTACAACATTTTCATTGTCAAATGGCAACTACTTCATCCTTATCACCTCAAAGCATTCATCCAATAGATTCAGGTATTCCTTATAATCTCTCATCTGTCATTTCATATGATAAATCCCCTTCTTATAAACATTATCTTCTTTCGGTTTCAACACATGTTGAGCCACAATATTATTACCAAGCTGTTCAACATGCATGTTGGCGTGAAGCAATGCAAGCTGAAATCAAAGCTCTTGAAGATAATAATACATGGACTCTTGTGTCTTTACCTCCTAACAAAGTTGCTATTGGGTGTAAATGGGTTTACAAGGTGAAGCACAAAGCAGATGGGTCAGTTGAAAGGTACAAAGCCAGACTTGTAGCCAAAGGATTCACTCAATGTGAAGGCTTGGACTATTTTGAAACCTTTTCTCCAGTGGCTAAACTCACCACAGTCCGGTGTTTACTTGCATTGGCAGCAATCAATAATTGGGAGCTTCATCAACTAGATGTAAACAATGCATTTTTGCATGGAGATCTAGATGAAGAAGTGTATATGAAACCACCTCTTGGCTTTGGCACCAAGGGAGACAATATGGTTTGTCGTTTGAACAAGTCTTTATATGGTCTAAAACAGGCCTCTCGACAATGGTTCAGTAAATTTTCCTCAATTCTGCTTGCTCACGGGTTCATTCAATCCAAAGCCGATTATTCATTGTTTACTAAGTCCACAGGTTCTTCTTTTATGGCCCTTTTAGTTTATGTTGATGACATAGTTCTAGCTAGCAATGATGGTCAAGCTATAGCAGATTTGATTGTGTTTTTGAACACTCAGTTTAAGTTGAAAGACTTGGGTCCTTTGATGTTTTTTCTTGGGTTGGAGATTGCTCGAAATTCTCATGGGATTTCACTATGTCAAAGAAAATTTGCTCTAGATATTCTCAGTGATGCTGGTCATTTAGCTGCAAAGCCTTCCAAATTTCCTATGGAATCTAATACCAAGTTTTCTGCTATGGATGGAGCCTTACTTGATGATCCTACAATGTATCGAAGGTTGATTGGAAGGCTGCTCTATCTCACAATCACTAGGCCTGATTTAACATATTCAGTCCACCTTTGAGTCAGTTTATGCAAGCTCCTCGGCAGCCTCACCTTGATGCTGCATATAGAATTCTCAGATACATCAAAGCAGCTCCTGGCCAAGGGATTTTCTTTCGAGCATCTTCAACTCTTCATTTAAAGGCTTTTTGTGACTCTGATTGGGCTGGTTGTCCAGACACCAGAAGATCAGTATCTAGTTTTTGTGTTTTCTTAGGAGATTCATTAATCTCTTGGAAGTCTAAGAAGCAAACCACAATTTCTAGATCATCAGCTGAAGCTACATATCGTTCTATGGCAGCTGCTTGTTGTGAGTTAACTTGGCTGCTTCATTTGCTCAAGAATTTTCAGATTCCTCATCCTCAAGCTGCTCTTTTATTCTATGACAGTAAAACAGCTCTTCATATAGCTGCTAATCCTGTTTACCACGAGAGGACTAAACATATTGAAATTGACTGCCATGTTGTGCGAGAAAAGATCCAACTTGGCCTAGTTTGAACACTTCATGTTTCTTCTATTAATCAACTAGCTAATTTGTTCACTAAGGCTCTTGGTTCTGATGTTTTTCAAACACTTCTATCCAAGATGAACATTATTAATATACATTGTTCATCTTGAGGGGGGGTATTGGAATACACATGAAACATGTGTTAAATTAGCTGGCATGAGCTGTATTGGAACACATGTGCTAGATTAGGATTAAACATGTGTTTGATTAGCTGAAACGTAGTGGAGAAGTTTATTATTAGTTGAGTGTATTTTTAAGCAAAGTCTTTTGTATAAATACTCTTCTGTACATTTTTTATTGATTAATACAGAAATCTTGGTGATTCAACCAAAGAATACTTTCTGTGCTCGCATACTCTGTTCTTCATTTTCTCTGTTTTTCATTCATCCACAACATATTGAATCCCACATTTGATAACTTACATGCAAAGGCGAGGATCCTTACCAAGTACCATGCATGAACACCACCTGTCATAGTAAAAAAAAAAAAAAACAGTTAGAGATAGTCCAGACAATGAAACAGTTGGAGCAGTACAGTTGAAGATCAAGCCAAACCAGTTTATGGTCGACAGTTAAACAGAGCAGATTCAAATGTTGTTGCAGATAATTCTACTAACATTCAAATGCTCGACTAATTATCTGCTGATCGATGTGATGCATATATCATGCTTTGAATTCCCAAAGACAAACAAAACTAGAATTATATAATTCTTCTCAAAACTAATTGAGATTTTATGAGAAATGCTTTTTTTTTTTACGTTTATTGTATATTTGCTGTTCATTTCCATACAACTTTCTTACAAATCACGTATAAATTTCAAGAAGCAAAAGATAAAAAATTATTTAAAAGAAAAAAGAAAATAGGTCAGCATATATTTTGATTGATAGTGTTTTAAAATTTAGAAAAAATGCAGAATTAATTTATGTGGTTGCTTTGGAATAAGGTCTTCAAGATTTAAAAAGTGACTTACAAGTACTCCTCATAGTAAGCTTAAATGGCAAATAAACCCCTAGTTAGCCCGAACTTTCGTTTGACTGTCAAAGTACCACATTAAAAAAATACATGTGTCCCTATAATAAAAACATAAAATAAATAAATAAATAAAAAATCTAGAAAAAAATACATGTGTCCCTATAGTAGCCTACGTGGGAGCATGAATGCAGCCAGCAGACCACGCATAGCCACCCCGCGGACAAGCCAAAACGAGCCTGAGCATCTCTCCTTACACGTAGTTTACATGCACACCCCAAAATCCACTATAAATATCCACCAGTACTCTCCCACCTTAGAGTTTCATCAAAGCATTCACAATATAATTCTCAAGAGTGTTTCAAATATATCAGAACAATGGCCAGACTCGCAACGCTAGCAGCTCTTTTTGCAGCCCTTTTGTTGGTGGCGCATGCCGCTGCCTTCCGCACCACCATAACAACCGTGGACGTCGACGAGGACATTGTGAACCAGCAGGGGCGGCGAGGCGAGAGCTGCCGCGAGCAGGCTCAGCGTCAGCAGAACCTCAACCAGTGCCAGCGGTACATGAGGCAGCAAAGCCAGTACGGGAGTTACGATGGCAGCAACCAGCACCAGCAGCAGGAACTTGAGCAGTGCTGCCAACAGCTGAGGCAGATGGACGAGCGGTGCCGATGTGAGGGGTTGAGGCAGGCGGTAATGCAGCAGCAGGGTGAGATGCGAGGTGAGGAAATGAGGGAGGTTATGGAGACTGCTAGGGACTTGCCAAATCAATGCCGCCTCAGCCCCCAGCGCTGTGAGATTCGCTCCGCAAGGTTCTAGAGGAAGCCATGCATGTGCACGATCTATAATAAGGGTCACCGCTAGATATAAATGGTGACTGGGGGGCTTTCATAAGCAAGCACATCATCGTGTGTAGTAACTAGTATCTACTATGTAGATATGAGCAGTTTAGTTCGAGGCTTTGTAGGCTGTCTCTTGAATAAAATAAAATGCTTCTTAGTTTCTTAATTAGTTTACTTGCTTAATTAATTATCTTTTCTTAATTGGTTTCATACATTTGCTGATAATTAACCTGATGCCAAAACCTGTCATCACATGAAAAGAAAGGGGGAAATCAGGAAATGTTCGAACAGAGAGTACTGCTCTTTTACCATCGAAGCAGTGCTCAAAATATGTGGGAAAGTAGTAAAGGAAAATACTGCAGCAAAAAGGGTAATTAACGCATTCAAATCCATCGATTTCCTAAACAAAGTGTAGGACATAACTAGTTCTGCAAGAAATATCTGAAGAAAACCATGTCTCAAAACGTATCTAGAACAACAGAGTGGAGATAGGGATTAGGGACAAACACCAACCCGGCCGATGCCTGAGCTAATCATTTTATCAAATAGCTTGTATACAAACCTTTTATCAGTTAGTTATAGATCAAATCTTTTAAGTGTATTTCCTTTTACAAATGTAATTCGTATTCTTATAAATACAATGACTCAGAACTCTCCATTGCGTGAGAGAGAACAAAATTAAGATGGAATTGTGCTTGGAAAAGAGGAAGACAGAGGACTGGGATTTTGAGAAGAGTGGGGTGATTCTGGTGGCCCGAGCTTCAAGCCTTCAAAGAACTGTAGGAACAGGCATGCGGCGATCAGACCATGCAAACCCAAGGCCACCTAAGCTATGTCAGATAAATAAACAAGCCAATTAATTTCAAAAGCAAACTAAACATATTTCCTGGCAGCTTTCGCATGAATCGCATGAAACTCTACGTGGAAACAAGCAAATTAACATCCATTATATAAGGCATTGCCACCCCATCTAAAAGCCAAAAGCAACCATTGCCCTCCCACCTTCCACGTAATTTGCATGCAAAGGCAAAAATACTTAAGAAGCAGAAGTACTATGACCACCACCTCTCCTAGTCACAAAAAGACAACCCCAGAACTTACAAAATAGTGTTGTGACTAGCAATGTGGCTAATTAGTTTGGAATTGCATTGAAAAATATAATTTTTTTTATAAATAGAGAAAAAGCTTCATTTCTTCTTTTATGTTGGTGAGAAAATGTTTTACCCTACGCCACACCTACTTACACTTATTCACAATATGTCTTTAGGGCCTTACCCACTCATTATAAAACATGCGTCCACCTTTTTTGTACTTAGGAATCAAAGGAGAAAAATGGACATTTTCTAAGGGTTCTCTTCCTCCTCTCCTACGAGCTATTCCCCAAGGGCTCCAAAAAAACCGTATCCATCCCACGTCTCTCTCTCTCTCTCACTCAACACACTGATTCATGGATGTTAGAGGCAAAATCACCATTATATTTTTTACCTACATATAAGATGCTAACTTAAGCATTGGAGAATCTTCGGCCATAACTGGAGACCTTCTGACTATACATTTGTTTTGCAGGAACAACATTGCCATACATGAATTTCTCTCATAGCTCAACCATGAAGAAAAATCGTTGGCTAGAAAATCCTTGGACCGAAAAACACATCAACATTTTAAAAGGTAGTTTTGGGTTTTTTTTTTAGCAAAAACATAATTTTTTTTTTAAAATGTTTTGTAAGTTTTTACTAAACGGACCAATTTTTGTTTGACATAATTTTTTATGTACCAAAAATATTTTTTTAATTTCTTAATGCAATTCTAAACAAGTTCTAAGCTCATCATCCTAGCAGCTATTTTTACAGTACTCTTTAGTCATTGCCAACACCTCTGCATGCCTATATTGAACCATCAATATTCATCACTAGTAACCACCAGATTTAGGAGGTTTTAGCTCCCGGGAAATAACCAATATAGTTTTTATTAGATTTTCTCATCACCATAGGTCGTAAACCTTATAATATCATTGGGTTATAATCTATTCCATAGGACCTTTATAAACCATGTGCCCTGAATTAACCAACCTAAACGCATATACTATTTCAAGTGAAGCATCCTTTTGCCACGAAATATACCTAATTTCAAGCAGACAAGCACCCAGGACAACGCGATATCAAGTAGACTTCCACCTAATACAATCCCACTCAAAAACCAATATAACGACCCACTATTCTATCGCAATTTTTTTATAAACACCACTAATCAAGAAGACGACAAAAATAGGATGGTAGTGGAATCATGAGCAGAACATGTACATAAATTTTTTTTTTTCAACACCGTAGACAGTAGTAGTCAAGTGAAAAACCTAAACATAAAACCATAAAGAGACCCAAGAAGCGTCAGAAACCAAGATGAATTTCAGTAGGGGCTCCAATGCTCCTCCTTTCCAAAAGCAGAGCCCAATGCCAGAGGCCTATCGATACCATCGACTAACAGCTCAAGCAAAACCAATGAAAAAGAACTAAACCAAAAATAGCGCAGCAAGCATGCATAAGAAAAGAGTAACTTTATTCAAAATACTAGTAACATGACCTCAACATGGCCATTCAACACCTTAGGAATAGGGGTACTACTCCCATAACAAGACACCCAGCTAAAACAAGTTCAGAACAATATTATTACAAGCCATTAAGAAATGGCAGGGAAACACAACCAGATGCACAAAACAGAAAAGAGCACAAGCAAAGGACCACCCAGGACTATGGACTTGATCATAGGGAGCCACAACCCAGCTCAGAAACCACCACGGAGGCGAAGAACAAGGTGCAGGGTAGACTCCTTCTGGATATTGTAATCCGCCAGAGTTCTTCCATCTTCAAGCTGCTTGCCTGCAAAGATAAGCCTTTGCTGATCCGGAGGAATTCCCTCCTTGTCCTGAATCTTTGCTTTCACGTTATCAATTGTGTCAGAACTCTCAACCTCCAATGTAATGGTCTTCCCTGTCAAGGTCTTCACGAAAATCTGCATCCCACCCCGCAAGCGCAGCACCAGATGAAGGGTAGACTCCTTCTGGATATTGTAATCAGCAAGAGTCCTCCCATCTTCAAGCTGCTTTCCTGCAAAGATGAGCCTTTGCTGGTCCGGTGGGATGCCCTCTTTGTCTTGTATCTTCGCCTTGACATTGTCAATAGTATCCGAACTTTCAACCTCCAAGGTTATGGTTTTTCCTGTCAAAGTCTTCACAAAAATCTGCATTCCACCACGCAACCGAAGCACCAAGTGCAGGGTCGACTCCTTTTGGATGTTGTAATCGGCTAAGGTCCTTCCATCTTCCAACTGCTTACCAGCAAAAATCAACCTCTGCTGGTCTGGGGGGATACCCTCTTTGTCTTGAATCTTAGCCTTAACATTGTCAATGGTATCAGAACTCTCAACCTCCAAAGTAATGGTTTTTCCGGTCAAGGTCTTAACAAAAATCTGCATTCCACCGCGGAGTCGAAGCACCAAGTGCAAGGTGGACTCCTTCTGAATATTATAATCAGCGAGAGTCCTTCCATCTTCTAATTGCTTCCCAGCAAAAATCAACCTCTGCTGGTCCGGGGGGATACCCTCCTTATCTTGGATCTTTGCCTTGACATTATCAATGGTATCAGAGCTCTCAACTTCCAAAGTGATAGTTTTGCCGGTCAAGGTCTTCACAAAAATTTGCATTCCACCTCGGAGACGGAGGACCAAGTGGAGGGTGGATTCCTTTTGGATGTTGTAATCCGCAAGGGTCCGACCATCTTCGAGCTGCTTACCAGCAAAGATCAACCTCTGCTGGTCTGGTGGGATACCCTCCTTATCTTGGATCTTTGCCTTGACATTATCGATAGTATCAGAGCTCTCAACTTCCAAAGTGATAGTTTTGCCAGTCAAGGTCTTCACAAAAATTTGCATTCCACCTCGGAGACGGAGCACCAAGTGGAGGGTGGATTCCTTTTGGATGTTGTAATCCGCAAGAGTCCGACCGTCTTCAAGCTGCTTACCAGCAAAGATCAACCTCTGCTGGTCTGGTGGGATACCCTCCTTATCCTGGATCTTGGCCTTGACATTATCGATGGTGTCCGAGCTCTCGACTTCCAAGGTTATGGTTTTTCCAGTAAGGGTTTTGACAAAGATTTGCATACCACCTCGGAGGCGGAGCACCAAGTGAAGGGTGGATTCCTTTTGGATGTTGTAATCCGCAAGCGTCCGGCCGTCTTCAAGCTGCTTACCGGCAAAGATCAACCTCTGCTGGTCTGGTGGGATACCCTCCTTATCCTGGATCTTGGCCTTGACATTATCGATGGTGTCCGAGCTCTCGACTTCCAAGGTTATGGTTTTTCCAGTAAGGGTTTTGACAAAGATTTGCATACCACCTCGGAGGCGGAGCACCAAGTGAAGGGTGGATTCCTTTTGGATGTTATAGTCGGCCAAAGTGCGACCATCCTCGAGTTGCTTACCAGCGAAGATCAACCTCTGCTGGTCTGGTGGGATGCCCTCCTTGTCTTGAATCTTGGCTTTGACATTGTCAATAGTGTCAGAGCTTTCCACCTCGAGGGTGATGGTCTTGCCGGTGAGAGTCTTAACAAATATCTGCATCTGTTTCATATAAAGTAAAAGATAAATGTTAAAACATATCTTTGAATAACTGGGTCTGACAAAAATATAAAATATCATTACTTCCAAATGAATAATTAAAAAAAAAAAAAAACAGATCAGAAACACATTAAAAACTGATATTGGTTCTCTCAAAATTATGTAAAACAGCTTCTTGGACCCAAATAAAAAAGGAATAATCCTAACAGATCCCAGAAACATGTAGTCAAAATTGACATCAGAAATAATTCAAGAACATCATCCCAAAAAGAATAATTCAAACCGATCTCAGAAACATAATAGTAAAAATTAAAACTATGTACGAATTTCAAACAAGAACTTGAACAAAAAAGACGGGCATCAATCAAGAAATTTTAAAGAATTGACCAAAACCCACTTTCAAAATTTCTTTCATCATCAAACATAGACCTCACAAAGAACAATAAACAAGTATCGAAAACCTATTTGACTTCTCAGTCATCTTAAGGGTAAATATCAATATCAAATAACCCATAACGCTACCACCCATGATGATATTCAAGAAACTCCTAACATCTCAACAAAGATATAATCAACTTAAAAATAAAATAAAATAAAATAAAAAAATCTACCTAATAAAAAATCAGACTTTTGTTTTGGTCCAGAACTCAAATTCAGATAATCTCATCAAAACTTTCGGAAAAGAACAAACAAAACTTAAACAGAAAAGCACCAATCAATCAGCCAAAAACAAAGCCACGCGCTGCATCACAATAAAAACTTCGAAAGGTTGATCTCACAAACATCGAATTAAACGAAGAATTAATAATAAATTTCCTTAAAAAGACGATCGTTAAGCATAGTTCTCAGATTTGAAAATATATATATATAATTCAGATAATCTCATCAAAACTTTCGGAAAAGAACAAACAAAACCTAAACAGAAAAGCAGCAATCAATCAGCCAAAAACAAAGCCACGCGTTGCGTCACAATAGCAACTTCGAAAGGTTGATCTCACAAACATCGAATTAAACGAAGAATTAATAATAAATTTCCTTAAAAAGACGATCTTTATATATATATTAGCGAAAGCAAAAAATATCAAGAAGAGAATTAGAACGTACCTTGAAAGAGGTTTTTGAAGAGAAAGAAGTAGGGATTTCTTTGAGATTTTCTGAACTGTGAAGGGTTTGGGTCTCGGAAGCGGTCATTATAAAGGCCGGATTGCCGAGTTATCGATGAAATTGGTTGTATAAGAAACCAGTAGGATGGTGCCACGTGGTAATTTCGATTTTTATTTTATTTTTCATGCCCTGTACAACACGGCAATAAATCAATAATATTATATTCTTTCCTTTTAGTCGACGGGACTCTTTGTTATGATGCCCCACGCTCCTTCGGAGCGAGTTGCTTTTACGCGATTATAAGAGCATTTGCATCTCGTCACTAATCAGCTCTTTAAATTTTACTTTTTTTTTTTTCTTCACAAAAATAGTCATATATATATATATATATATATATATATATTCTTTCTTTGCTTTTCTCTAAATATAAAAGGTTAAAAAGTCAAATTTATTTAATAATTTAAGTTTATATATTTATTTTCCTTTTTTCTCTCATCTACTAATAACAAAAAAAGAGCTAAAAAATAAAATAAATATATTTAACTAAAATAGAAAAAGTTTGGTTCCTTTTAAAAATTTCTCCCTAAATTAAAAAAAAAATGTAACATTTTTTTTTTTAAAATTTAACTTTTATTTAAAGAACTTACTAAAAATGCTCTAACATTGTTAAGTGGATACTAATTTCTGGACATTTGATTGTAAGGAAACAAATAGTAAACAAATCATATAATAGCCTTTATTTCTTTTATTGAAGTTGATTCGATTGATAGGTTCAAAAATCAAAACAACTAAATTCTTTCCTTTATTCATCTTTATTTGTTAATGTTTTTACATTATTTCTTTTATTTTAGTTTTCAAAACAAAACAAAAATAATAAATTTAAAATATAAAATATTTACAAAATACTCAAAATTATTTTCAATTTTATATTATATCAAAACATTTTTTCTAAAAAAAAAAAAAAAAAATCAACAAACATAGTTTGGATATTATGTGGCTATTGCATGTCATAGTAGTAAAATAAATAAATAAAAGAGAGAAAATAAATAAATCATAGCAAGGCATGAGCTCCTAGTCCTACCCACGCGCTCTAAAAGGGAATAGGCAATGTGTGATGCTTGGAAGTAGGTATTGGTTGCTTTCGCCGTTGGATTAGAATATGACTTTTTCCTGGCAACCAGAAATATATTGTATTGAATTCTCTCACATGCATACCATTGAATATTGATACCAATTATTGGGTCATTCTGTGCGTCCTTGACCCGGTATCCAACTACCTTAGACTTGGTCCACTTGGACCTTAATTAATATGAGAGAAAATATTAGGTAGTTTATTTCCAAACTAATTCTGAAAAACATCGTGTCTATTTCTTAATTTCGAGAAAGCATATGATCTCTCTTTCTCCCCGGGCCCAAAATACAATTCTTTATAGTAAAGTACTTAAAAGCATATGATTTTATGGTAAGAAAAATACTGAGGGTACTACAATTTTTATAATAATCTTTTTACAAACTGAAGTGAAAGCATATTCATTTCATGAACATTATAACTTTTAAAGTCATCTACACTAAAACATAACACTATTGCGCATTTCATCACAGAATCGTAACTCCGCTAAACAGTTCATTGTAGACTTATGATTTCGCTAATTTTGATTGTGTGGGCCCTCTTGTTCTTTCATGTGAGAATTCGAGCATCCATTGATTTGGTTTCAAGCCATCATGTCGGCGGGAGTGTTGGGCTTGACTCTTTCTACTCATCACGAGCCCAAAATTCAAAGAGACCGAAAATGGCTATGGGCCGAAATATTACACCTAAAACCACAATAGAGAAAGGCAAGGCCCATCCCACGCAAACCCAGTTCTACCAATCGAACTCTAGGCGTCACTGGCACTCGGTCTCTCGAACCAAAACTCGAAGTACCAAAGCAAACCTCTGCTGCTCGACTCAGATCCACAATGGCTCCTGTTGGTCCTCGAACTGGTGACGCAATCTTCTCCAGCGTTGAGCGCGTGGTAAGCTGAAAACCCTAATTACTATTTCCCTTTCTGTTTGGTCGCTGAAAAAAACCTGGAAAAAAAACTACAAAGTCGAGCTACGTTGTAGTATTCGGTTTGAATTCTGAATTGTCTTTTTCGTTTTTTTGGCTGTGTTGTTTGGTTTCATCTAATTTATTTTCTTTCAGTCTCTCGGTAACCAAACTGAATTGTAAGGATGTGATGATTCTGTTGTAATTCTTGAACGTGTCGATTTCTGTGATTAATCTGAATTTTTCTTGTTGATGTTCAACTCGTAAGTTTACTAAGCAATTGATACGCGATCTCGTGACTTAATGACTCTGTTATTGTGTTGTTGATCTATGAAATTTGAAAATGGTGTAGAATGCTGAGCTGTTTACCTTGACGTACGGGGCGATTGTGCGCCAATTGCTTACGGATCTGGAGGAGGTTGAGGAAGTAAACAAACAGCTTTAATAAATGTAATTTTTAGTCTCTCATTAGTGAGTTTCCATTTATATGCGATTTTTCAATTTATGGTTAAGTTTGAGATGAATATGATATGAAAGTTAGTAATCTGATTTGCTTGTGACATTTTGGGTGGATAGCTCTTAGCCTGGATAACTAGGCTAGGGTTCGACATCCTTCTGATGCTGATAGTGGGACATATAATGGTCCTTGACCAAATAACTGTGGAAGGATTTTTATTTGAATGTCCGTCTTCTTTTAAGTTTACAATTTATGTTTGAACAAATTGAATAATTTCTCAGTTTTCATTGACGTAAATGCCCTAGGTATTGCAATAGCTACAAACCTACAATGGCGCTAGAACTTGTCTTTGGATGACTTAGTTGGGGTGGTTGATGAATATATCACTCTGATTCCAGCCCCTTAGCATCTCTCATATTGCATTGCAACTATCATACTTTCCTTGTGTCTATGGGTAATCTCCTACTGCCAACAACTCTTAACTGTTCATATTAGGGCATCTGATGCAAAATTGTTGATTAGATTATTATAATATTGGGACTCGACTGATTGATGAGTTTCTAGCAAAATCTATTGTATCTAGATGCATCGACTTTGAAGAGACAGCTGAAACAATTGCAAAGGTCTGTGATCATCATTCGCTTTAATTTAAATTTGAATTAGTTTTTTGCTAAAAATATCCTCCCAGTTGTTTTAAAATTTGTCAAAATGTTCTATCTACGTAAATTATGGCCTCTATTATTAATACTAGTCCAATTTATGATCCATTTCTCAAGCAACATTGTTTTACATTCATACAACCTCGAACTGAATAATATCATCATTGTAACTTTTTGGCCTTTGGTTTTTTTTTTTTTTTTTTTGGGGAGGAGAAATGCTGCAGTGGTCCCTAAGGTATGTACTTTTATCAAATTGCTTTCTAAGGTTCAAAAGTTATCATTTTACTCCTTGAGGTTAGAACCGTTATCAAATAACTTCTTCTGTTAAATTTTTTACAGTACTGCCATGTCATATTCAATCAAAAGAATACATGTGTCCCGTTTTATAAAAAATATAGAAGCATATAAAAAAATTATAAATGTAAATATAAAAAAAAAAAAACACCAAATTTTTTGAGGAGGTCGAACCACCCCCAAATTCCTGAAAATCCACTGCAGGGCAATTAGGAATGCTGAGACATCATTTCCCAGAATTGAAAGTGGTGAAAATCAAAGCTAAATTTAGGTTTTGAAAGCTTAGGTAGGAATGGAGTTAGGGTTTGGCACTTGGGTAATATGTGGGTGCAAGAACTGGTGCGACGAAGAGGCAGAGTAAGTGACTGAGCAGTGTGAATCATTTGAGACCTTCGGATATGAAACACTATGTAGTTGAAATGGATGCCCAATGGGTGTCTAATGATACACATCTTTATTACCATGTTCCCTATATATTAACTGGGTAATAAATGCGTCAATACTTATTGGAACCCATGTCCTAAATGGGCAGTCAATTACCCCCTGATGCAGGGTGTCTCTGGCGGCAGATGGGTCTGGGTAATATTTGCCACCCCTACCTAACAAGATCTATTTTATCTCTGCCATGCCAAGGCAACTTTAGTTGGGGAACCCCATTGCTGTGTGGGGATGAGTTGGCCTTCTGGTGACCTGTTCAACTTCATTGGTATTTGGTTGGTCTTTGATCCAGTCCAATCCATTAGGCTTGCAGCTCTAGAAAAATTGCTTGCTTGCATGGGTCAATATAAGGTCAGTTGGGTGGGTTCTGATGAAATTTATGCCCCACTTTCGTTTTAGCATTGACATAGTTGGTTCCTTGTAACACATTTTGGCTTACCTGAATTTATCTACAAACCTGAGGTTTTAAAAGTGGAGCATGCTTCTCATACTTTTCTAGTTTTGAAAGTATTTTCCGGGTCATGCGTGTGTTATTGCAAGACGTGTACTGCATCAATTTCTATCTTATAGTGTGAAACATTTATTTGTCCATGTCCTAATGTCACTTTTATGCAGGTTGGTTATAAAATGTTCTTAGGGGTCACTGCATCTGTAAGACTGTAACCAATTGGGATGCTGATGGGACATGTTGCAGTATCATTTCGGAGGATAATCCTCTGGTAGACTTTGTTGAGCTGCCTGATACATGTCAAGGTCTACACTATTGCCACATTTTAAGTGGAGTCAAACTGCTTATTGGGGCCATTGGACTGGGGGTTCACCCCTTGAATTAACCAAGGTGCACTTGTGGAAAACTCCTTGCTAAGGGCTTGTGCACCCTCGGGATTAGTCAGAGCGAAGGTCCGGATACCCGATGCCAAATCAAAAAGTGGAGTCATCAGCGGAGCCTTGGAGATGGTGAGTTCCACCTCGTCCTACTGCACATCTTTAACTATTTTCTTTTTCCTTGGCACGCCATAATGCTATACATATATTCTTTGCTGTCTACATGCTCCTTCAAAAATTGTTCTCTTATTATGAATTATAGATTACATCGTGTTGCTGGAAAAACTAGACCACTGGTTGTATATATCGACTTATTGTGTGGAGCAACTAAAGCCTCAACTTGACACATTTCTTCGTTCTTTGTTCTTATTCTTCTGTATTTTTGTTATTGGTCTTTTAAGTAGCCGAATCTGACATAAGCATTCTATCTATTTTAACCTTTTTGGCTATTAGTATCAACATTTTCTCATAGATGGAAAGATATGGTCTTGTGCTATAAGAGGCTTCCGTTCTAAGCCTTTCCATCTTGTTGTGAACTTTTAGTCACTTAATTAAAGTCTGGTGGCCATGACTTTAGTTTGATGGAAGATCAGAAAGGAAAAAGAACATAATCTTTTTACTTGAGGATTTTCATTTCTGTGTTGTGGTTTCGAACATCTTTGAACCTTATTAATCAATGAGCTCTAGCTCAAGTAACATCTCCTCCGTCTGTTCTAATAAGCTCTAGCTCAAGTGGTACCTCCTCCCATAAGAATGGAATGGAGCGAGGGTGAGGTCGTAGGTTTCAGTGTTGCAAGTTAGAATAGTTTCTTGTTCATTATTATTATTATTTTTTTACATGTCTGCACGAGAAGGGGGAGGGAGATTTGAACTAGTAACCTTTGCTTCATTAAGCGTGGTCCTAGCCGATTGAGCTACCTTTTGAGGACATTTCTTGTTCTTTATTGTATAGAAATAATCTGCTTGTTTCTCTGTTTTTTGTCATAGTATCTCGATAACTGTAGATTGGAAGATGTAGATGATGCTCAAAATAGTTTTGCAATATTTTCGTATGTTGAGGTGTCAATAAAGGCTGAAGTCCCTTGGGTCCGTGACATGCTGCGAGGAGATGATGCATTTGAGTTGCAGGTGAAGCTTTTGAAGCAAGTTCCCGAAGAGTACCCGTACAAAGATGATGAGTGACATGCCAAAAGGCCTCGTATGTGATATGTATACAATACATGATATTCTTGTCTCTTCTCTGTCTCCCAAAGAGCAGAATGTTGGTAGCTTGGCTTCTCGTCTAATACACGTTTCTTACTTTTAAGTCAATTTTATTTCCTTTTATTTATATGCCATTGTTAGAAGGGATTATGAGTGAGCATGACAAACCACGGACAAAGGTGATACACCTCAAAATGATTCCCAACAAAAGAAAAAACCTGTTAACGGTTAGTTGATTCAAGATTGTCTTGTGTTTGCGTGAGGAACGGTTCAAGTAACCAGTGTACTTGTGCGTTGGCATGTTAATACTGATAATTTTTGACACGACCCGCGAACTCGACACGAAATTAAAGTGTTATGGTTGAAAAGTCTAACCTATTTAATTAAATGAATTGGGTTATGGTTGATCTATAATCTTATATTTTTGCCTTGACACGATACGAACCTGATATGCGGCATAATGACTGTCAATTTTTTACATAACTTGCGAACCTGATATGAATTTAATATAAATTTAGATGGTTAGGGTTGAGTGCTTTGACTCGTTTAATTAAATTAGTTGGGTTATAGTTGATTTATATAGTTTTATATACATACCTTGACACGACTTAAATCCAACATATGAACACGAATTGTCACCCTAGTAATACATTTAATTGGTAGGTTGTGTTTACAGGATTCTTTTTTCCGTTATTCATCAGTATTAAGATCTGCTTGTATGTTGTTATTAATTCAGGACAACTTTTTGAACAACGTTTCGATGATGAGTAGGTGGAGAGTAATCACTTATCAACTTTCTATCTTATTCAGGTTGAGAATTTTGGCGGTCTGCACGCAATTATATGTTCATTTTATGTTTTATCTCAACCCATTTCATATGTTATCCCTTTCACCTTGGTCGTAATATTCTGGATTGTCGGGCGTTTGTGTTGGTTTTGTTTGGTTTTGCATGATAATTGATAACCTGCACAAAATTTTGGCAAAGGTGGTATGCCCAATTGTTCTAACTCTGTCCATTGGTCTTTCCTACCCATAAAGTTACTTTTAGGTATAAATTTTTTCACTCAACTCGTAAATAGGCAAGTCTAGTAAGAGAAAACCCGTAAAGTTAGTAGACTTAAAGTCTTGAGTTTGGTTGTTTGCATCTAAAGCTATATATGTTGAGTGTCCAAAGTTTGTTTTGATTAAATCTCCTATCCATTTTACACATTTAGATGGGCCACCAAAGAGAGGAATCTTTGGAAATTATAGATAGGCCAAGAGAGGAATATCTTTGGTGAGTGGTTATTGGGTTTCTTATTAATTTGGCCTCGATCTTAATTTGTTTATCTAGTTTTCATTTCTTTTCATACGTCATTCTTGTGGTTCTTACTAACTTCCTAGTCCTACGGTTCATGGGGGAATCGAAGGAATTACACACCACGAGTCTGATGATGGTGACTACGATTTATGTGAGGTTAGGTTTACCCACAATGTCAATCTATTCATGTATGTTGGCCTATTTCGAAGTTTTGTTGGCCGAGGAAATACTTTCAATAGATCATGTAAATATGCATTTTTAAGAATTATTTCCTCCCACCCACTTTACAGGAAATTTTGATTCAAAAACAAAATAAAGGTAAATAATATCTAAGAAAATTATATTTGAAAATACTTTTTAATTACATATTGGTAAAAAGCATGGATGAAGGATAAAAATAATTGTTTTACTATCTTACACAAAAAAAAAAAAAAAAATGCTGGTAACGTGTTCTACCGGATGGGATAAATCAATGGAACTAGTCTTATAGATCACTAAAATATGATACTGAAAGTTTGGAAGTATCCAAAGTTTAACATGCATAACTTTGATAGTTTGACTTTCCAAGAGGCACACACATTGCTTTAAGTTATATATAGATCTCGTCGGTTTTTTTTGGAGAGAAAACTTTCATCTTTTTCCCTGAAGAAGCCGTTCATTTTCAATGTCTTTACCTCAGTTGTGAGTGCTAGAAAAGGGATGGACATCAGCCTCCACTTTTGATGCCCCCCCCCCCGCGCGCGCGCGGTGACGCTAGATTTGGCCTCATTGCTACTCTACTCACACTCTCTATGTGGGCCTTACGTGCTTCCTCACCACTCCACCTCTCCTTCGGAGCTACAAATTCTAGGTTTTATTGGTTTTCGTTAAGTATCATTTATTTGCTCTGGCGACTATTTTAACTGAAGTTCTTCGTGCCTCCTCATCGTCAGAACCAGATTGATTTTTATTATTGCTCCACCTCCTTAACTCAAGCATGCTTGCCTCTTAGCCTGTTTCAGAAACCACTTTGTGTAGGCTATTTTTTAGCTCCGGGGGAACAAATACTTCAGTATTGAGGGACAGAATATGGATGAATGATCAAAGAAAAACTAATAGTTATAATTAACGTACTTTCAAGAATAAAATAAAGCAGATTTACTCTTAGTTGTAAATATCTCATCAAAATCCTACTTATCCACCCGACCACCATGGAGGAAACAATACAAAGAAGATGTTAGCTTTTTATAATTGGCGTTTGGCAAAAACTTCAATTATTCACACATAAGGAAAAATGCATTTAATCCTTTTGAAGTTAAACCTGTATTTTGATTTGGCTTGCGATGTTTATAGGTGAAAATTGATTCCTCAAAGTTTTAACTGTTGGTCTCTTCATATGTTAAAATTCTGTCTTTCCTTATGAAAAATGTATCATGCGTGTTACACGTGAGTCATTAGCCGATGACGTCTCCAAAATGCTTAAGGGGTAAAGTGTTAAAATAAAAAAATAAAAAATAAAAAAAGAGAAATAGAAATGAAAGCTATTTCCATTTGGTGAGAATTGGGTGGTTTCGCCCACGCCCATTTTGCCACTGTTACCCCCAAATGGTCCATAGAGTGATTTTGACTGTCGCCAAGATGAATGAGTAATTTTATTAAAACTGAACCCAGCCAAATGAAACAGCACCCAGTTTACATGCCATCCTTATTATTATTTTTGTTCTGTTTAAAAAAAATTGAATTTAATGTTTGTTTGTTTTTTTTTTTTTTTTTTTCTTTTCAAGATGAAAAAGTTATCGAATAGACAACCTTATCCAACTTTAAAACTTTATGAAAGTCTATTATCACTTTTTAAATATTAAAAGTCAAATCCACTTCCAAAAAGCTAAATGAATCTTCCCGAAAAAGTAAAAAAAAAAAAAAGACAAAAGAAAGAAGGCATAAGATTTTCATCATTTTCGGTGCCGACGGCCGACGGCTAGTGAACTACACCCACTCCCATTACGTGGCGACTATTTCTTCTTCTTTTTTCATGATTTTGCCTTAAAATATATATATCTCATGTATATCTCCCTGTAAATTTGTTCAAAATCACATGCTTTATGCTTAGCGATCGAAGTCCTAGTAATTTTCGAACATTAGAAAAAAAAGATATACATGAGTCTTATACCCTGCAAGACTTATAGATACACATAATATGGGATATAAAAAATAAAATATACGCAGAAATTAAGATGGTTCGACATATAATCTATATTTATACATGTTAAAGTTTTATAGACTATATATTTTTTTGATATATATATGCTTTGAGCACACGACTTTATTTATAAAACTTTATATGTGATTTGAAATATTTTAAATATAAATATTTCTTTAAATTAAGATTAACAAATATCATATAAATTTCTTAATTTTAAGAATACAAAAATAACATTTACCCTAAAGAATTTATATCCAAACAAGACTGACGTAGGTGATGTGACTCACAGTTACAATTTGCGCAGGTGAATATATGCTATCAGCCGCCTATCACAGTCCCAGGCTAAAACGGTCAATGAGCATGGAACCAAAAAATATTAATTTTATGTATAGGGTAATGAATGGTTAATCTTGGATCTAATTAATTAACTAAATTAGGCAGATCAGTATCATGAGTAAGGTTGATTAATTAGAAAGTAAATCGATTATTTATTTCTTAAAAAAATAAAAATAAAATAAGAAGCCAAAATTAGTTTGGTGTTAATAAAATTCTATTCGACCCAAAAAAAAAAAAAAATGGTGATCTTACCAAAGGATTTATCTTAAGAAATCTTACTGGATTTTGTATCTGCAATTATAAATTACCAAATAATTCCTAATACATGCAAAAAAACATGTCTAATAAAACATTTACTGTATCAATTAAACATTTGGGCCCTTCAATGATTTGAATCCTAAGCTGATATATGAGAGAGAGATCTAGAGAGAGAGAGAGCATCAGGAAGAAAAGACAAAACTACACAGACAGAGAGACAGAGAGACAGAGAGAGAGAGAGAGAGGGAGGTGGGTTTGAGGATTGTATTATGCTTTTTGGAAGGATTTTTTTTTTTTTTTTTTCCTTTCCGTATTTTTTAATATTTTTTTTAAAAAATGTGATGTATTAATCTCTAACACGTCACTAAAAAATTTAGTGATGTGCCACAAATTAATTATCATGTTATTAATCGGTGATGTTTTAAAAAAATGTGTACTATAAACATGTCACAAAACACAATTTTTTGTAGCGAAGGAGAAATATCGTTGGAGAATCATTTATCAAAATATAAAATACTTTGGATATCTCTTTCCCTGTTTTCTCTGATGATCCATGTTTGGCCGCGTGTTCTTCGCTTCAGCCATAGGTTCTCAATCACCAAACCCCAACTTATTATTATATTCCATGTGCAGCCTAATTATCCTTATAAATACGACTCCATGCTTCATGGACTACTAGTACTACACCCTTTCTTCTTATTTTCTGATTCATCTTCCTCTGAACCTAACGCGTCTCCTTAATTAAATGTTCTTTTCCAATCCTTGCAGAACTCTTCCCATGGGTAACTTCAGTTTTTCTGTATTTTCTAATCCTATATTAATGCATTACACTACTGCCAATATGTAGTCCTTCTTCCATCCTTTGCTAATTTTTTTACCTCTTTCTTCTTCTTCTTTCTTCAGATTTTATCATTTTTGCAGTTTCATGACCGAAGTATACAACTCAAGCAAAACAGGTATATCTATTTATATTTATAATCACAAGTGAGGAAACTCAAAATATATTGCATTCTGCACTTATTAATTAATTCTCGTGCATGTTTCATCGATCATCTTAATAATATTATATGGAAAACAAAACTCTACTCTATCTTGACCATTTTGAGAATTTACAGCTTGATCACTAATATAAGTTTATTTCTCACTTTGTCCTTGCAAACTGTTAGGTTAAAATGCAAGAAAGAATTTCTCCTAAATAATTTCAATTTGTGCAGGCCAGGGGTAATTAACGTGGACAAGATCAACATATAGCTACTTAAATATATATAACAAGAACATCTTTGAATTAATTGGACAGATCGACTCACATGAGATAGCTGTATTAAGCTCTGACAGTAAAAAGTTAGACGGTACTTATGGAAGGTGCAAGTTGCTTATTCATGCATGGCATGACTGATTTTCTATGATTACTTTACAACATTGTTTGATAAACTCAATTTATTTCTTTATAATTTTATATATTATTCTTATAATCAGGCTTGAGAATACAGCACCGATCGATGGATCAGGAACCTCCATTTGGAGAAACCTACAAGACCCTTTTACATAACTCCTCTCTTGGTGAACCAAAAGATGAAAATCCACTTATAGTTGAGGAATGCGATCTACCCTTGATTGATCTGAGTCAATTGAATGCAGAGAGAGACAAGTGCATCAAACAGATTACTCAAGCTGCAAGGGAATGGGGTTTCTTTCAAGTTGTGAATCATGGAATTTCTCAAAAGGTTCTTAAAATCTTGAAAGATGAGCAGACGAAGGTCTTCCATCTTCCCTTTCAAAAAAAGATTGAAGACAACTTTTTGAACTTATCAGCCAATAGTTACCGTTGGGGGAACTCAAAGGCTACTTTTCTAAGGCATGTCCCTTGGTCAGAAGCCTTACATTTATCTCTCGCAGATATATCAAGAATGGATGAATGCAAGAGTACTCTCAGGTACAAAGTTACAAACCTTTCTTTTTTTTTTTTTTTTTTTGAGTCGTTTCTATATTAATTTATGGTAATACATCAAAAACTTTAATTAAAGTATTGATTTATAAGGTAAAAATTATTTAAAATAAGATGAGTACTTTAGGATATGACAATATGGAAATTAAGGAGGGTTTCGTGTCCTGATCCATCATCATATATAGCTTAATGGTGTGAAGTATATATATCTGCGCATGTAAACCCAAAAGTTTCATTAAATATTATTGTTTCTTACCATGGGGATCCAAATCATGTCCACAATATATATTGATCATCAAGATGGGCACTAACAATTAAATAGTATATATTTTCAATCTTTTATGCTCACTGTTTGTTATAGAATAGACCATTGCATATCTTAATTAGTCTTCTTTATGGGTAATTCATTGTATATATCGCATTTTATCGTTTAAAGACTTGTGAAATCCAGTACTTCTCAAGCATTGCAATTGTTATGATAGCAAGAACATTGTTTTCTTAAATTTTCATTAATCTTCAGCATACATAGTTGAGAAACCCTAGATTAATTACATGCAACAGTAGTCTTATTTCTTTCTTTCTTCTTTTCTTTTTTCTTTTTTCTTTTTTTTTTTTTTAAAAAATTATCTTATATACATAAGTCCTAATTCTGTGTCCTCTCTTTATTTATTTTTATTTAATTTTATCTTTTGTAGACGTAGGACGTGGGAAAAAAAAAAAATCCAAGGGTGTGGATATATATCCTACCACATCAGCTAGCTGTACACTAAACAGTTACATCTCACTAGCTACTTGTTCATCTCTGCCCCTTCCTGAAAAATAGATATACTGTACCTAAAAACAAAATTAGAGATAGTATATATCGCCTGTCGAAGTTGAAAGGAAGGCAATGATGATGTTATCGTCCATATGGGTCACCATCAAAATTTTTAAAATTATGACACCCTAACAGCGAAAATTTCAGTGGGTTTAGACTTTGTACTTTTTACAGGTTTGAGAAACTGACTTAATTGTAGGGGTGAAAAGGCGGGTATTAATGGCTAGTCATCTTAAAAGTGATTAGTAAAAAAATTTAGCGATTAGCAGTTATTGAGTTTTTTAAAATCGCTAATCGCCTTTATTATATAATATATATTTATATAAATAATAATAATAATAATCATCATATTTATACTTATAACATGATCAATTGACCATTAAATCGCAATTTTTTTTTAGATAATTAAATCACAATTTAAATATTAATATATTATCATTATAATTTATATGATTATATCAATGATCAATTGATCATTAAATCATATGATTATATAATAACAAATTATACATATATAATATGACATAAGTCATAAGTATACGAGTTCATATTAATACAATAATTAAGTACTTAAAGACTTAGTTTCAATGTATGTTATAAACTTATAAGTCCATATATGTTCTAAATTATAATTATACATATATGCATATTGAATAATATAAATGCATAAGATCAATACTTAATCGTATGATTCAATGACAATTCAAATACTTAATCAATTTAATTATATTATTCAAGTACAATGATAATGTGATTCGGATAATATCAAATTAAGTAATTGGTATTGGATTAAACTATGTGTTACTTATAACCACAATTTAAAGTATTAATGTATCATCATTATAATTTATATGATTATATCATATGATCACTTGTACATCATATGATTATATAATAACAAATTATACATATATAATATGACATAAGTCATAAGTATACAAATTCATACTAATACAATAATTAAGTACCTAGAGACTTAATTCCAATGTATGTTATAAAATTATAAGTCCATATATGTTATAAATTATAATTATACATATATGCATATTGAATAATATAAATGTATAAGATTAATACTTAATCATATGGTTTAATGACAATTCAAATATTTAATCAAGTTAATCGTATTATTCATGTACAATGATAATGTGATTCATATAGTATCAAATTAAATAATTGGCATTGAATTAAATAATAATTTTCTTACATGGGCGGAACTAGCATTAAGAGTTTGGGAGGGCAAAATTAAAAAATTTAGGGGCAAAATTTTTATTCTTAAAAAATTTGAAGTACTTTTTTTTAAAAAAAAAATTTGGAGACTACATGGCTCCTTGGGGGCTGGCCCCTCCAAGGGGCCATGTAGTTCCGCCCCTAGTTACTTATAACCACAATTGAAGTATTAATGTATTTTATATATATATATATTATCTTTTCTTTTTTTTTTTTAATACAAATAGATGTAAATTAATGTAGATTTGAGGTCAAATATTTTAGATTTTTCAATATGGGCTATTTTTTGAGCAATTTGGCTCAATGTGTATATAACAAAAAATAAAAAATAAAAAATGGTCCAAAACTGAAAAATTGGCTCAAAGGCCCAACTTTGAAAAAAAAAAAAAACGGATATAACGGGCGGTTATATGTTTACTAACCACTAACCGCCGGCTAACCGCATAGCAGATGCGGTTAGTGAAATTTAATAAGTGCCTAGGCGATTACGGTTAGCAGTAACCGCCTTTTTACCCCTACTGAGCAATGACTCTAGTGAATAACGACCAATCAAAGTGCAAAAAATACCATGGAAGAATACTCTAGAAGTCCTTAGCATTTAACCTTCTATCAAATCATTATTAAGGCATATTTCATTATTAAATAGCTTTCTATGTACACTTGCCATTATGGATTTTAATGAAAATTGAGACGCTTAGACATAAGATCACGTCAAACCCGATAAAATAGCTCACATTTGCATATGTCACCTCAACTTGACACATGACCAAACCACAAAACTAAGAAAAAAGAAAAAAACAAATGAGGTGGATGGGTGGTCACCCCACCACCCTCCCACCAACAAAAGTGGTGGGGTGCATATTGCTCCCATCGCCCGGGCCTCACATGCACCTTTTACCCGCCAATGAATTGGGGGGGGCGGAGTGTGGTCATCTTGCCCACCCACATTCATTGGCGGAGGGGTGCCCCACCCACCAACATATATATAAGGGCGAATGGGGCAACTCTGACCTCACGCAGACCCTCCACCCAGGGGGTTGGGGAAGGGGTGATCTTTGCCACCAATGCTCATCGGTGGAGGGGTGCCCCACCCCCTTCTTTGTTATTGGGTGGGGCGACCCACCATTGCCCTCTTCCAGTGGGATTGCCCGTCTACCCTAGCATAGGGGGAATGAGGTAATGACCACCTCATCACTTTTTTGGTGGGGTGGTGCCTTTTTTTTCCCATTAATTTTTTATTTTATTTATTTATTTGCTATTTGGTTCTTCATTTTTATTGTCACATGTGAAGCTGAAGTGACATTTCTGTACATATGGAGCTATTTTATTTGATCACATGTGATCTTACGTCTATGCGTCACAATTTCTTTTAAAATCCTTAACAACAGGTATATAGAAGGAGCGATTTGATAGCCGAGCATAGTTTAGAGTCTTTTAATAAATTTACACCCTATAGAGTGATTTCATAAAATGTTAAACTTCATGAACCTCTACAACATTTTTGTTCCAAAATATTAATAAAAATAAAAGTAAAAAATGCAAAACCAATCCTATTGGTTTACCTGATTTACATTTATCTCTGATTCTTCATGTGATATCAAAATAAATTCAGAGGTCCCTGAGAAATGCCAAAAAAATCATTTATTTTCTACAGTCAAATTCCATTAAAACACTTCACGAATTCAGTTAGTGTGCCAAGTCAGTGCCAATAAAATGACGACACATGTCATTCTTAATAAAAATTATGTAAATATAAATATATAAGAATTAAAACTAAAAAAATTAAAAAATTAGCTTTTTTTTTTTTTTTTTTTTTTAATTAAAAGAAGAAGAAGATGGTGATTATAACGCCCCTAAAACTGGCATTGACCAGCTTAGCAGGGTTACTGACAATTACCCAAATTTAACCAACTGGTGGCTAAACTAGCAATTACCCCAGCATGGCAGGGTTACTGTAATACCCCAGTTTATCGGGGTATTACAATGACTCAGCGATAGTGGCCCCTAGAGGTGGTTAGGGGTGGCAGCAAGTGGCGGAGCCAGGATTTTGGTTTAGAGGGGTTAAGATTAAAAAATAAAATTGAACAAAAATTTATTAAAAATATGGACAGAGTTTTTCTCCAAACTAGCTAGGTTGGAGGAACTTTCTCCAACTCAGTCTATAAAAATGACATATGTCATTTGAAAATGTGAGATGCACATTTTTTTATTAAAAATGTGCATCCCACATGTGCATCCTACATATGGATAAAGTTGAAATAAATAATATTAAAAATTCATGTGCATCCCACATGTTATTAAAAAAAGAGACACATGTCATTTTTATAGACTGGGTTGAAGGAAGTTCCTCCAACCCAGTTTGAAGGAAACCTCTGTCCTAAAAATATTAAAAAATATAGTTAACAAAATAAATTAATTAAAAATTTATTATTTTTTAAAACATATAAATGTAAATTATAATTTATTTTTGCTCTTTATATTCATAAACAATTAATCTATATTGACCAATTTAAATATAAAAGTGTAAATAGACATTTTGTTATTTAATAATAAATTAGTGTAAAAAATTGATTAAATACCTTTCAGAAAAATAATTAAACACTTTATTTGAATTGTTTAATGGCGTGAAGAAGAGAAATTTGGCTGATTGAATTTGCAAATCACAAGTTTGAAATCATCAAATCGCAACATAGTTTATGAGTTTAGGTTTTATTTTTTTATATATATGTAATATGTGTCAATTGTTAACATGTTAAACTCAACTCAAGTATCAAGGTATAATTTCCTTGTCCCATTTCCCATATGATGAAAAAAAAATATATATTGGGGTTGAGAGGGGGGGGCATGTGCCCCATGGCTCCACCAGTGATTTTTTGGGGGTGTGAACAGAAAGTGAGAGAACTTAAATTTGGAACTTCAATGCTATGAGGCTGGCCCGGCTGGGCGAGCAAAGAGAGTGAGTTAAAGAGAACTACTAGGGGAATTTCATTCGATTTACTTCATTGGAAAAAAGACAAGATATAGTGATCGCAGATAGTGGTCAATCGATGGCCAAGTGAGGTGGCGGTGGATAGCGTAGGCTAGTAGCCTGAAACTATGAATTGAAGTCATGTTAGGGAATTCAGAAAGGAGAAAAACAACTAATAGAGTAGAGAAAAGCCCTAGCTGCTCTTAGTCTTAGGAAACAAAGGATTACTCTACTGAAATATTATTCTGAAATCGAAGTACTGAACTAAGCCCACAAGTCGGGCTTAAATAATTGAGGAAAACTGAATTAATTATACATAAAATCAAACGGCAAATTAAAATAAGGATTCTGCTAAAAATATGGCGATTTCCAATAATAAAATCTCTACTAAAATAAGAAAATAAATATTTTTTTTAAATGAAAACGAAAAAAAAAACTTAAAATGGTGATTCAGAGGGAAAATGTAGATTTTGAGCCCAAAAATGATGCTTAGCGAGCATAGCCCGGTGGCCAAATAGTGTGCACCGAAAAAGAACATTTCAGATTATGGTCTTATATGCGATTCTAATACTTACTAAAGTTATGTCCAATTTATTGCACATTGCACAACATTGACCTAATTGCGGGTAATTCTGCCAATTCTTGCAATTATTGTGCTTATCATTGTTAAAATATTTGTCGCTATTAATTCAGGATATGACAACTCAACATTTGCCGATTCTTGCACTAATATTATCCGTCAACATATTCCAGCATCATTAATTCAATATACTTGGTGTAAGGATCTATTTCTTCAAAAAAAAAGAAAAAGAAAATTCTTTGTCTCACTACATTTTCTTATTTTCTTTCTTTGTTCAGATCAACCATTGAAGCATTCGTGACAGTAGCTGCCTCTCTGGCTCAAAGCTTAGCTGAAATTCTATCACAGATTTTAGGCATCAAATCTACATATTTCCAAGAGAACTGCCCACCAAACACCAGCTATCTTCGACTGAACAGATATCCTCCCTGTCCATTTCCCTCCAAGGCCTTTGGCTTGATGCCTCACACCGACAGCAGTTTCCTTACAATTTTGTATCAAGACCACGTTGGAGGATTGCAATTGATGAAAGATGGAAAATGGTTTCGTGTCAAACCAAATCCACAAGCTTTAGTTATCAATATTGGTGACTTATTTCAGGTAACATAATCTTAAGTATGTATATTAATCATGCTTAATTAAGTTATATATTTTTAGTAAATTAAGGAAACAATTTTATTCAAAAGAAAGATCTAAGGGCAAATCATGGGAGAAATTAAACCCACTAAACACATTAGTGATGTCATATTTTTCCACTCATAATAAAGCTAGAAAGACGCACGAAAATGGACAAGTGATGTGACAATGAGGAATAGGATGATACAGGATACTGAATAGTCTCAAGAACAAGACAGCGTAGTTGGAATATTGAAATGCAAAGATAGATCATTTGGTACATACCTTTGTTTGTATTTGTATATATATATAAATATATATATAAAGATCCATGTTGAGAGAGAGCATATTCGGTGACGCAGGCGTTGAGCAATGATGTCTTCAAGAGCATCAAACACAGAGTGGTTTCCAGTGAAGAGGTTGAAAGGTTTTCTGTGGCGTATTTCTACTGCCCCTCCAGTGACGCGGTGATACAAAGCTGCTGCAGTACAAAGAGGCTGCTGCCGGCTGTGTACAAACACTTCAGCTTCAGAGAGTATCAACAGCAAGTGCGAAAGGATGTTGAGGCTACCGGAGACAAAGTAGGGCTCACAAGGTTTCTCTTATGATCATATGAATTTGAAGGATATTGTATTTACTTTTACTAGTAAGCTATAGTAGTACTCATCATGAAGATGAAGTGGAGAATTAATATAGAGAGTTCTTTTAATTAATTAATTAATTAATTTGCATGTTTTGAACTTCAGACAGTTACCTTACTGACAATCAAATTATTAGATGTGATCTCTTGTACTTGTTTTAGACTCAATGTATTATTCTTGTTGGTCGACTTGATCGCTTGTACGTGGACAGGTATGGAAGTTGAAACGTGCATGCCATTAATCCACCTATATTTAATGGCCGCCGGTGTGAGGTTGCCTTAGAAAATTGAGGTTTTGTTCGTAAAACTTTTCAAAAAATTTTTATCGTAAAACTCGTTGTATTCTTCAGTCTTTGTAGAATAAGTTATATATATATCAACCTCCATAGCCATTAGCCAGTTCTCTATCTTTCCTCTTCTGCTAGCTGTACGTTGAGGAATATCTGCTAGAAACCAAAAAAAGTTGAAAGCGTTGCAGTGAATGATGAATGGGGGACAAGAAGCAGAAGACGACAAGTGAATTGCGCATGACCGTTGGTCATATTTATGCTTTCTTTTGGGACATCAGATCACGTGGACTTCATTGAATAGAGTGTGTTGGCTCCCTCAAGCCTCAGCTAGTTTGTTGTTTTGCCCTCCTCACTTCTCAGCCACTAATTTCTTACTATTTATTGTTTGTTTTTTGTCATCAGGTTGCCGACTACATCGAAAGACAACCTTTAGTTGACAGAGCATAAACATGCGTGTACGATGAAATGACGAAAACACACACACACACACACACACACACATATATATATATATATATATATATATGGAAAGAAAAACAAAAACTAACATGTCTCTCTTCTTCTTCTTTTTTGTTAAAACAATATATATATATATATATATATATATATATATATTAAGGAAAATGTTAAGGTCACAACATAAATCCAATTTATAACCAACTTCTCTCCTACGTGTCATTTAAAAAAAAAAAAAAAAAAATTGATAGAGAAGATTTTGAGATTCTGAAAATTTGGAAAAAAAGACAATTTATTTGGTTTAAAATTAAAATTTTTTTGTATACGTAGGAGATAAGTTGGCCATGAGTTGGGTTTGTGTTGTGTCAATATCAAACCTCATATATTAAACACCGACAATGGGGCTAATGACGTTTGAGGGATAAGATCTTTACCCTCTTTTAAAAATAAATAGAGCATTTTTTTTTTTGGACATGTTGGCACAATGGGAGGAAAATAGGAGAGTGAGATTCAAACTAATAACCTCTGCTTTATAAAATGTGATCCTCAACCGATTGAACTAGCATTTGAAGACGTGAAACCTTTTGTTTGTCATAAAAAAAATTAAAAAAATTAAAAAAAATCCTAAAACTTCAAAAGGTCATAACTTTCAACTTGGGTGTTTGATGGGGTAGTCACAGTTGCGATGTCACCAACGCTTCCCGCCCGCCAAATAATCATTTTTCATTTCTTGGACTTTGTATTTTTGGTCTGTTTTCAATTCCATTTCTTCATGTTAAATATATTGAAATAAAGAGAGAAAGCAGAGATGAGAGAGGAGAGAGAGAGGAAGCACTTAATTAGAATTACATTGTATTGAGTATGATATAAGAAGTATTATATTTAAATTGAATAGAGTAAATTGTATAGCTGCTAGTTAATTAAACTAGAAAAAAAAATAGATCTTTTACTTAAAATTTGGAGAAATTTTAGAGGGGTCATTGATTAAATCTAACAAGGAAAGAAATAACATAGAATATAAAATTTTCCCACAATAATTTCTTAATTATACCAAAAGCCCCCAAAACTAAACAAAACCTGAATTACTTAATGCAGCAAAAAAGATAAAACGACAGAAGGAAAATAATCTTATGGATCAGAATCCTTTAGGATTTCTGGAGTACTATTCAATATCGAAAAAAAAAAAAATTTCTCACATTTCAACAATCATTTTCAAATTAAATAGTTGAGATTTTTCTATATCAGTATTTGTCACTTTAATATTTATGATATTTTTCTGTATTTTAAAAGTAATATATAGCTGGAGATGTTAAAATTAAATAACTGCAGGTGAAGAATTTGTTTTCCAGTGTTCATAGCCAAGCCCAACTTTAATATTAGATACACAAGGATAGGCCCACAATATTATTGTTTAGGGGGCCCAAAGCAAATATTGGCTCTTAGTGGGCTCTGGAGGCAGCATCTTGAGCTGTAATTTTTCCGGCTGCTGAAAATGTAAGGTAAGTCCGCTTCGAGAATATTGGGCCATACACACACAGCTCGAGCAATGCCCATCTTCAGCAATAAAGATGCCGATTGGGCCAACTCTGAACCTTTATTTATTTATTATTATTTTTTGATATGTCTACACGAGAAGGATTTGAACTAGTGACCTCCACCTCATGATATATGGTCTTCAGTCGATTGAGTTACCCCTTGGAATAACCTTTATTGTTATTAAATCATAATAATATTACGCAAAAAATTGGGTCATGTTAAAGCAGTACCTTTTAAAACATCTAGAACATTTTTTCTTGGTTGTTTAACAAGAAAACATGATTATGGGAGGAAAAGTTGAGCTTTTTGAAGGGTTTGGTGTGTAATTGTTGGAAAATTGCCGCGGGGACTTTTATTAAATTGCTTTATGCTATTTAAAAGTTATCAATTTACTCATCGAGGTTAGAACCGTTATCAAATAACTTTTTATGTTAAATGTTTTACTGTGCTAACACGTTATACTCAATCAAAAGAATATATGTATCCCGTTTAATAAATGAATAAAATTATAGAAGGAAAAAAAATAAAATTATAAATATAAATATAAAAAACAAAAAAAAGAAATTTGAAGTGGTTCAACCACTCACTCAAACCAATATGAAGTCGTCCGACAATCATCCCTATATATATATATATATATATATATATATATATTTTTTTTTTTTCTTTTCTTTTTGTATTTGTATTTATATTTTTATCTTTATCTTTTTAATTTAGTATTCATATTTTAAACTAAAATAGGGCAATACCGTCTTCTAATTGAGTATGACATGGTAAAATCGTTAAAAATTTAACGAAATGATCTATTTGATAACTGTTCTAAACTTGGAGGGTAAATTAATATTATTTTTTTAACCTTGAAGAGACTTGATAAAAGTCAGCATCTCTTGGACCAATGAGCATTTTTTCCTCGTCCTTTTTTTGGGGGCATAGTGACTGTAGTCAATGGTGGGTAGATGAAGACAAATAGACTTAAGCTTGCAGTTGAAGTTCAAGTAGCGAATAGACTTATCAGGTAAATGTACAGCATCTTCAATGTTTTCTATAAATTCAGGCCAACCCTTAGTAATCAGGCTGGCAATATTTTATATTTCATTAAGAAATAAAGACTTGTGGAAAACTGTTTTCATGGGGCGATGAGAGAGAGAGAGAGAGATTTAAGAATTCATCTGGAAAGGGTAAATTCCTAAACATCCATTGGAGTGCTGGGCAATTACGAATGCTAAGACATCATTTCTCAGAATTGAAAGTGGAAAAAAATCAAAGCTAAATTTAGGTTTTGAATGCTTAGGTAGGAATGAAGTTAGGGTTTGGCACTTAGGTAATTTTGGTGTAAGAAGAACATGCCATCTTGATATGGGAATAATTCAATTTGATAGGTAGGAATGAAGTTAGGGTTTGGCACTTGGGTAATATTGGTGTAAGAAGAACATGCTATCTTGATATGGGTGTAATTCAATTTGAGATTTTACATCTGAACTTATATATAGTTTATTTTTCATTTTGTCCTTGCAAATTACAATGTTAAAATGCAAGAAAAACTGAATTTGTGAATCATGAGATTTCTTAAGAGGTTCTTAAAATCTTGAAAGATGAGCAGATAAAGGTCTTCCATCTTCCATTTCAAAAGAAGATTGAAGAAAACTTTTTGAATTTATTAGCCAATAGTTACCGCTGGGGAATTCAAATGCTACTTCTATAAGACAGGTCTCTTGGTTGAAAGCCTTACATTTATCTCTTGCAGATATATCAAGAATGGATGAATGTAAGAGTACTCTCGAGTACAAAGTTACAAACCCCTTCTTCTTCTTTTTTTTGAGTCATTTCTATATCTATGGTAATACATCAAAGACTTTAATTAAAGTATTAATTTATAATTTAAAATTTATTTAAAATAAGATGAGTACTTTAGGATATGACAATATGGAAATTAAGGAGGGCTTCATGTCCTGATCTCATGTTACCTTCTTGGGGAAATTGTTACTTTCAAGTAGCATCACTTCAACATATACAGATATCATTTTAATCTAAAATCTAATCTCAATGAGTTCCAAGTCAAATATTCAAATCAACTTCTCTTTTTCTCAATTTTTCTTGATGTGAGATTTACAGTACTCACATATGCACTTCAACTGCGAAATATTCATAAAAGCATTTATAATTAGCAAGGAACCCAATTAAAGTACAAAATTTTCTTGAAAATTATAGTCAATATATATATATATAGAGAGAGAGAGAGAGAGAGAGAGAGAAGTTGGCTCATACTTGATCATAATTCTGGTAACTTTTTTGGGCTGAAATAATACATCATCATTCTTAATGGTGTGAAGCATACGCACGCAACCCCAAAAGTTTCATTAATTACTATTATTTTTTACCATGTGGATCCAAATGTACATATTGATCAAGATGTAATAGTAGTATTTTCAATCTTCTATGCTCACTGTTTGGAGTCTTTGCTATAGTATAGACCATTGATTTCGCACACTTGATTGTGTGGGCCGTGTTGTTCCTTCCTGTGAGAATTCGAGCATCCATTGATTTGGTTTTAAGCCATCATGTGGGCGAGAGTGTTGGGCTTGACTCTTCCTACTCATTACGAGCCCAAAACTCAAACAGACCGAAAATGGCTATGGGCCGAAATATTACACCTAAAACCACTGTAGAGAACCAGTTCTATCAATCGAGCTCTAGGCATCGTCACTGGTACTCGATCTCTCCAACCAAAACTCGAAGTACGAAAGCAAACCTCTGCAGCTCGACTCAGATCCACAATGGCTCCTGTTGGTCCTCGAACTGGTGACGCAATCTTCTCCAACGTTGAGCGCGTGGTAAGCTGAAAACCCCTAATTACCATTTCCCTTTCTGTTTGGTCGCTGAGAAAAACCTGGAAAAAGAACTACAAAGTCGAGCTACGTTGTAGTATTCGGTTTGAATTCTGAATTGTCGTTTCGTTGTTTTGGCTGTGTTGTTTGGTTTGATCTAATTTATTTTCTTTCATTCTCTCGGTAACCAAACTGAATTTTAAGGATGTGATGATTCTGTTGTAATTCTTGAACGTGTCGATTTCTATGATTAATCTGGATTTTTCTTATTGATGTCCAACTCGTAAGGTTACTAAGCAATTGATACGCGATCTCGTGACTTAATGACTTTTATTGTGTTGTTGATGTATGAAATTTGAAAATGGTGTAGAATGCTGAGCTGTTTACCTTGACGTACGGGGCGATTGTGCGCCAATTGCTTACGGATCTGGAGGAGGTTGAGGAAGTAAACAAACAGCTTGACCAAATGTAATTTTTAGTCTCTCATTAGTGAGTTTCCATTATATTTCATTGGTTATAAGCGATTTTTCAGTTTATGGTTAAGTTTGAGATGAATATGATATGAAAGTTAGTAATCTGATTTGCTTGTGGCATTTTGGGTGGATAGCTCTTAGCCTGGGTTCGACATCCTTCTGGTGCTGATAGTGGGACATATAATGGTCCTTGACCAAATAACTGTGGTAGGATTTTGATTTGAATGTCTGTCTTCTTTTAAGTTTACATTGAGGTAAATGCCCTAGGCATTGCAATAGCTACAAACCTACAATGGCGTTAGAACTTGTCTTTGGATGACTTAGTTGGTGTAGTTGAAGACTCTTTTTCTTTAGATATGGTCCAACCTTATTGCTATGCACAGAAGATGTATTTCCTTTGCCAATTGCCAAAGCAGGTAACAAATCTATGTATCTGGTTATATGGGAGTTTTCAACTTAATTAATCAGTTAGTAATGGATTCGGTGTGTTTTATCTTTATCTTCTTTCTTCTTTTTTTTTTTTTTGGGGGTGGGGGTGGTTGATGAATGCCTTGCTGTAGCTATATCACTCTGATTCCAGCCCCTTAGCATCTCTGATATTGCATTGCAACTATTATACTTTCCTTGTGTCCATGGGTAATCTCCTACTGCCAACAACTCTTAACTGTTCATATTAGAGCATCTGATGCAAAATTGTTGATTAGCTTATTATAAAAACGGAAAGCTTTATGTTCATTTGAGCGAATAATTACCTTGCAGGGGTTATAATATTGGAATTCGACTGATTGATGAGTTTCTAGCAAAATCTAATGTCTCTAGATGCATTGACTTCAAAGAGACAGCTGAAACAATTGCAAAGGTCTGTGAACATCATTCGCTTTAATTTAAATTTGAATTAGTTTTTTGCTTAAAATATCCTCCCAGTTGTTTTAAAATTTGTCAAAATGTTCTATCTACCTAAATTATGGCCTCTATTACTAATACTAGTCCAATTTGCGATCCATTTCTCAAGCAATATTGTTTTACATTCATACAACCTCGAACTTAATAATATCATCATTGTTACTTTTTTGCCTTTGTTTTGTTTTTGTTTGTTTGTTTTTTTTTTTTTTTTGGAAAAATGTTGTAGTGGTCCCTAAGGTATGGACTTTTATCAAATTGCTTTATAAGGTTCAAAAGTTATCATTTTATAGTCAATTGTGGTGTAGATGAAGACAAATGGACTTAAGCTTGCAGTTGAAGTTTGACTGGCAAATAGACTCATCAGTTAAATCTATAGCATCTTCATGGTTTCTATTAATTCAGGCCAACCCTTTGTAATTAGGTTGGCAATATTTTATATTTCATTAAGAAACAAAGACTTGTGGAAAATTGTTTTCATGGGGTGATGAGGGAAATAGATTTAAGAATTCATCTGGTAAAGGTAACTTCTCCTATGTAATCAAAGAGTTTGGGTGATAGGAAATTCAGCCCCGGTGGCTTGTCATGTGGTTAAAATTCAGTAAGGATGGGAACAATTTGAGGAGCTAATTTGGAGTTGGTCTATCAAAGGCATAGAAGAGGGAGGCATTTGTTGAGAATATTATTTTTGATTTTGGATTATGATTTTATCATAATCATGGTTGCTGTGAGGGTCCTCTAAAAGTATTGTTTCTAGATTTGCTTCTTATCACTCGTAAATTGCGTAGGATGGTCTGGTGATTACTTCCATTGGTACGAGGTTCGAGAGAACAATACAAATATGGGCTGAGAGTTGGAGTCACTGGGCTCTTTTCTTGGCTTGTTTTGCATTTTAGGTTTGAGATGTTGGAGAAGATAAGATAGATGGAGGATAATAGAATTGGAAGTTTTTGAGATTAATTGTCATCATAAGCTTTCAAGAGGAAATAAAGAATTTTATAGTGCTTAGAGCTTCCCAGGGAAAATTCTTATAGTGAAAAATGTCATTACCACATAGATCAAAATGAGAGTGTTGTATATGCCATTGTGGCAAGATGATTTACATTACTATATAGCTAGGGAACTTCGACTCTGAGTATTCTCATTGGTGTATATTGCTACATAACAAGTCCATCCATTTCATAACTTATCCTTGCAAACTTAAGTGATGAGTTATCCCCACCCTAACTTAACGATAGGGAACTTTGACTCCGAGTATTCTCATCGGTGTATATTGCTACATAACAAGCCCATCTATTTAATAACAGACCTAAGTGATGAGTTAGTCAAAAAGAGTATGAACTTGATAAAAAAGCTTCATATCTAGGTTCAAACCAGCACAGATTAAACTTCAAACAGAATTCGAATAATCCAAGTGCAAGTTCAGAATTGAGTACATACCCAGTACGCAAATTTGCCCCAAAACCAAATCTGACACATACCCAGTACACATGCTGTACCTTTGACAATCACAAAACAGGCATGCAGAGGCACAAAATTTCCAATTAAATGCCACAATTTCTGAAAAAATGCACAGGATTTGTAAAGGGCAGAGACAAGTGACTTTTTTTTTTTTTTTTTTTTTTTTGTGAATTCTAGAAAAACTTACAAATCAGCATGCACGGCACATGAATTGCTGTCAAAGATGTAAATCCCAGAAAAATATAGAGCAATTAAACAACATAGACTCATAAAGAGAAAAAGAGACAGAATTACAGAGAGTGGAAATCAGATATCTCAATTCCCAAATTCCTGAAAATCCATTGGAGTGCTGGGCAATTAGGAATGCTGAGACATCATTTCCCAGAATTGAAAGTGGAAAAAATCAAAGCTAAATTTAGGTTTGAAAGCTTAGGTGGGAATGGAGTTAGGGTTTGGCACTTGGGTAATATGTGGGTGCAAGAACTGGCGCGAGGAAGAGGCAGAGTAAGTGACTGAGCAGTGTGAATCATTTGAGACATTCGGATTTGAATACCCAATGGGTATTCGAATTCTTTATTACCATGTTCCCTATATATATTAACTTGGTAATAAATGCGTCAATACTCATTTGAACCCATGTCCTAAATGGGCAGTCAATTACCCCCTGATGCAGGGTGTCTCTGGGCGGCAGATGGGTCTGGGTAATATTTGCCACCCCTACCTAACAAGATCTATTTTATCTCTGCCATGCCAAGGCAACTTTAGTTGGGGAACCCCATTGCTGTGTGGGGATGAGTTGGCCTTCTGGTTACCTGTTCAACTTCATTGGTATTTGGTTGGTCTTTGACCCAGTCCAATCCATTAGGCTTGCAGCTCTAGAAAAATTGCTTGCTTGCATGGGTCAATATAAGGTCAGTTGGGTGGGTTCTGATGAAATTTATGCCCCACTTTTGTTTTAGCATTGATATAGTTGGTTCCTTGTAACACATTTTGGCTTACCTGAATTTATCTACAAACCTGAGGTTTTAAAAGTGGAGCATGCTTCTCATACTTTTCTAGTTTTGAAAGTATTTTCCGGGTCATGTGTGTGTGATTGAAAGACGTGTACTGCATCAATTTCTATCTTATAGTGTGAAACATGTATTTGTCCATGTCCTAATGTCACTTTTATGCAGGTTGGTTTTAAAATGTTCTTAGGGGTCACTGCATCTGTAACCAATTGGGATGCTGATGGGACATGTTGCAGTATCGTTTTGGAGGATAATCCTCTGGTAGACTTTGTTGAGCTCCCCGATACATGTCAAGGTCTATACTATTGCAACATTTTAAGTGGAGTCATCAGAGGAGCCTTGGAGATGGTGAGTTCCACCTCGTCCTACTGCACAGCTTTGACTATTTTCTTTTTCCTTGGCACACCATAATGCTATAACATAAATTCTTTGCTGTCTACATGCTCCTTCAAAAATTGTTTTCTCTTATTATGAATTATAGATTACATCGTGTTGCTGGAAAACTAGACCACTGGTTGTATATATCGAGTTAAAAAATTTTTTTTTTAAAAAAATGTGGAGCAACTAAAGCCTCAACTTGACACATTTCTTCTTTCTTTGTTCTTTTTCTTTTTTTCTTGGTCTATAAGTAGCCGAATCTGACATAAGCATTCTATCTATTTTAACCTTTTTGGCTATTAGTATCAACATTTTCTTATAGATGGAAAAATATGGTCTTGTGCTATAAGAGGCTTCCGTTCTAAGCCTTTCCAACTTCTTGTGAACTTTTATTCACTTAATTAAAGTCTGGCAGCCATGACTTTAGTTTGTTGGAACTTATCAAAAAAAAAAAAAATGACTTTAGGTTGTTGGAAGATCAGAAAGGAAAAAGAACATAATCTTTTCACTTGAGGATTTTCATTTCTGTGTTGTGGTTTCGAACATCTTTGAACCTTATTAATCAATGAGCTCTAGCTCAAGTAACATCTCCTCCCTCCGTTCTAATAGGCTCTAACTCAAGTGGTACCTCCTCCCATAAGAATGGAATGGAGAGCAAGGGTGAGGTCGTAGGTTTCAAGACCCAGTGAATGTCTGACTTAGTAATCCAAAAGAAAAGAAAAATATAGGCATCTATTACTTATATCTGAATGTAATGTTCTGGTGATATATGTTGTAAGAATTTAGAATGGTTTCTTGTTCTTTATCGTACAGAAAAAAATAGTCTGCTTGTTTCTCTGTTTTTTTGTCATAGTATCTCGATAACTGTAGATTGGAAGATGTAGATGAAGCTCAAAATAGTTTTGCAAAATTTTCGTATGTTCAGGTGTCAATGAAGACTGAAGTCACATGGGTCCGTGACATGCTGCGAGGAGATGATGCATTTGAGTTGCAGGTGAAGCTTTTGAAGCAAGTTCCCGAAGAGTACCCGTACAAAGATGATGAGTGACATGCCCAAAGGCCTCGTATGTGATATGTATACAATACATGATATTCTTGTCTCTTCTCTGTCTCCCAAAGAGTAGAATGTTGGTAGCCTGGCTTCTCGTCTAATACGCAACTTTTAAGTCAGTTTTATTTCCTTTTATTTATATGCCATTGTTAGAAGGGATTATGAGTGAGCATGACAAACCACGGCTAAAGGTGATACACCTCAAAATGATTCCCATCAAAAGAAAAAACCTGTTAACTGTTAGTTGACTCAAGATTGTGTTGTGTTTGCGTGAGGAACGGTTAAAGTACCCATGGTGTACTTGTGCACCGGCATGGTAATACATAGGCCTTGGCCTGCTAATTTTTCATACGGCTTGTAAACTAAACACAAAATTAAATTGTGAACCCAACGCAAAATTAAAGAGCTAGGGTTGAGAAGTTTGACTTGTTTAATTAAATGAGTTGTATTAGAATTGACTGATATAGTCTTATATCTATGTCTCGACACGATCCAAACTTGATACGTAATATAATGGTTGTCAATTTTTGACATAATTTGCGAACTTGGCATGAACCTAATATAAATTTAGAGGGTTAGTGTTGAGGGTTTTGACTCGTTTAATTAAATTAGTTGGGTTATGGTTGACTTCATGTCTTGACACGACTCAAACTCGACACATAAACACAAATTGTCACCCCTAGTAATACATTTAATTGGTCGGTTGTGTTTACTAGTTTTACCCTGTTATTAGAAGAAAATTCATCAATATTAAGATCCGCTTATATGCCGTTATTAGCTCAAGACAATTTTTCGTACAACGTTTCAATGATGAGTAGGCGGAGAGTCATCATTCATCAACTTTCTATCTTATTCAGGTTGAGAATTTAGTGGCCGGCATGCAATTATATGTTTGTTTTCTGTTTTATCTCAACCCATTTCATATGTTGTCCCTTTCACCTTTGTCGTAATATTCATGATTGTCTGGTGTTTGTGTCGGTGTAGTCTGCTTTTGCATGGCAGCTTACACAAAATTTTGGCAAAGGTGATGTGCCCAATTGTTCTAGCTCTGTCCATAGGTCTTTCCTGCCCACACAGTTGCTTTTGGGTATAAATTTTTTCACTCAACTTGTAAATATGCAAGTGTAGTAAGAGAAAACTCGTAAAGTTAGTAGTCTTAATAAAGTCTTGGTTTGGGTTGTTTGCATCTAAAGCTATATATGTTGACTTAGTGAAGGGATGGCCACCCCCAACTCAAAAAAAAAAAAAAAAAAAAAAAAAAAGGAGGTTGAAGGTATATATATATATATCATATATGTATTGTTTTGTTTTTGTTTTTGTTTTTTTTTTTTTTTTTCATATCGGCCCTAACAACACAATTTATTGGTTATTAGCCCCTGCCCACACTAAACTTTGCCTCATTCTTATGTTGACTCGTTGAGTGTCCAAAGTTTGTTTAGATTAAATTTCTTATCCATTTTACACATTTTGATGGGCCACCAAAGAGAGGAATCTTTGGAAATTGTAGATAGGTCAAGAGAGGATTATCTTTGGTGAGTGGTTATTGATTTTCTTATTAATTGGCGGTTTTCATTTCTTTTTAGACGTCATTCTTGTGGTCCTTACTAACTTCCTATGGCCTATGCAGGAATCGGACGAATTACACACCACGAGTCTGATGATGGTGACTATGATTTATGTGAGGTTAGGTTTACCCACAGTGTCAATCTATTCATGTCTATTGGCCTTTGATAAAAATAAAAATAAAAATAAAAAATCTTTTCCATGGGCATTTTAAGTGCAAAAAAATCTTGCAAAGTTGCAATCATTAACTGTCCACATGGCAATTTCTGCTTGGTTGCCGACTTCACTATTCACTATTACCATGAATGCTAGACGTGCTTCATGTGCTCAAGTCCCACCAGGTTCTTCTGCGTTGATGTTGCAGAAAACGTTGAACAATCCATGTGAAAACAAAAATAAGGACAAAGTTTTGCTGACCAAGGAAATTTTTTCTATACACCATGTAAATATGCTTTTTTAAGAATTATTTCCCCCTTTGTGCTTAATTTAACAATTTTTTGCCATTTTTTAGAAAACACAATTAGTATTTTTGTTCCAATAAGTTGGGCTTTGTTGTGATTGTTAAAAAAAAAAAAAAAAACCTAAAAATTCTAAAAAAAATCCTAAAAAGTCATTGTTTTTGGCTTTTTGGGCCTAAAAAAATAAAAATTCAATGTTTAAAAATGTCCTAAAACTTCATTGTTTAAAAATGCCATTAAAATCCAATGTTTACAAATGCCACAAAAATTCAATGTTTAAAAATGCCCTAAAAAAATTAAAAATTAAAATTAAAAAAAAATATTGTTTTATATATTTACCCGGTTATCCGGTTATAACCGGGTGCCAAAAACCTAAACCGGAACCGAGTACCTGGTTACTGGTTTTTTTCAACCAGTTTCCTGGTTACCGGTTGGTACTCGATTTTTTTTGACACCCCTACTGGTAACATGTTCTACCGGATGTGATAAATCAATTGAATTAGTCTTATAGAACTTGAAATTCGATCACTAAAATATGATGCCGAAAGTTTGGAAGTATCCAAAGTTTAACAAGGGGCACACACATTGCTTTAAGTTATAGATCTCGTTGTCGACCAATTCTTTGTAGCTTATTTATGGAGAGAAAAACTCTCATCTTTCTTCCTTGTGAAAAAGTCATTCATTTTCAATGTCTCTGCCTCCGTTGTGAGTGCTAGGAAAAAGGGATGGACTTCAGCCTCAACTTCTGATGCACCACCCCCGGCCATATCTAGTCTCACCACTACTTTCCTCACTCCCATACCTCGTGTGTGGGCCTTCTCCATCAGAGCTTCAAATTTTTGGTTTTGTTGGTTTTCTTTATGAGCTATAGCCTCTTTGACTCTTAAGTGTTATTTATTTGCTATGGCGACTATTTCAGCGCTGAAGTCCTTAGTGCCTCCTCATCGTCAGAACCAAATTGGTTTTTAGTATTGCTCCTCCTCCTCCTCTGGTAGTCTACAGTTGGTTGCCGTTACACAATAAGTCAAGCATGCTTGCCTCTTGGCCTGTTTCAGAAACCATTTTGTGTGGCCCATTTATTGGCTTTTAGCTTAAGATACTGTGATATTTTTTAGCTCATTTCCAATTACTTAATTGTATTTATTTCAAGCATTATAATTATCTTTGGTCATGTTGTTGAGGAGCTTACACTCTTTAATTTTTGTTTCGTTTCGACTCTCCTTTTCACAAAAAAAAAAAAAAAAAAAAGGATAAAAAATGGATGAAACTGTAGTGATCAAAGAAAGACCAATAATTATAATTAACGTACTTTCAAGAATAAAATAAAGCAGATTTACTCTTAGTTGTAATATCTCATCAAAATCCTACTAATTATCCACCCGACCACCGTGAAGGAAACAATACAAAGAAGGCATTAGCTTTTTATAATTGGCTTTTGGCAAAAAGCTTCAATCATTCACACACAAGGGAAAATGCATTCAATCCTTTCGAAGTTGAATCTGTATTTTGATCTGGCCTCTGAAATTTAAAGCTGGAAATAGAAGTTTTAATTGTCGGTAAATCACTCCATAAGAGAAAATGCATTTAATATTCTCGAAGTTTTAGAAGATGATGTCCCCACAATGCTTAAGGGGGTAAAGTGTATCTATTTGGAGGGTGGCAACCGGCAAGTCACTTTCAAACAATTAGGTTGGTTTCCGCTACTCCCATTTTTGTTCAGTTTAAAAATTGTATGTAACATTTTTTTTTTTCATTTTTTCTCTTCAAGACAAAAAAGTTAACGACTAGATAAACTTAACAACTTTAAAACTTCAAGAAAGTTCATTACCACTTTTAAACATTAAAAGACAAATTGAAAAAAAAACAACAAAAAAAAAAATGGTCCTAACTTCGAAAAAGTTAAATGCATCTTTCCAAAAAAGTAAAAAATAAAGCAAAAGATGGAAGGAATAAGATTTTCATCATTTTCGGCTACCGACGGCTAGTGAATTGCACCTATTCCCATTACGTGGCGACGACTAGATTTATATATATTCATGATTTTGCCTGATGTTCAAAATCACATGCTTTATGCTTTAGCGATCGAACTCCCTAGTAATTTTCGAACATTAGAAAGAAAAAAAATCAAATCAAATTTAATTTGCCTTAAAATACAGAGTCTTATACCATGCAATACATAATATTATTTGAAGCGGAATAACCATAATGACAGAGATATAGAAAATAAAATAAGCACATAAACTAAGGTGGTTCGGTATATATATAGCTTACATCTACAAAGTTAAAGCTTTAAATGCTACATATTTTTCTTGATGTATGATTTGAGTATACAATGTTTTTTTTTTTTTGTAATTGAGTATATAGTTTTATTTATAGAGTTTTACATGTGATTTAAAATATAAACATATTCCTTAAATTAAGATGAATAAATATCATATAAATTCTTTAATTTAGAAAATACAAAAGCAACCTTTATTATAAAGAATTTATATCCTTAACAAACTGACCTAGCTAGCTAACAGCTACAATTTGAGCATGTGAACATATGCTATCCGCCTATCCCAGTCCCAGGCTAAAACATTCAATGGGCATGGAACCAAAAAATATTAATTTTATGTATTATGTTAGATCTAATTAATTAACTAAATTTTATAAATTTCTTAGGCAGATCAGTATCATGAGTAAGGTTAATTAATTGGAAAGTAAATTGCATATTTATTTCTTTTCTTTTTTTTTTTTTAAAAAAAAAAAGAAAATAAGAAGCCAAAATTAGTTTTGTGTTAATAAAATTCTATTCAACCCAAACAAAAAAAAAATAGTGATCTTAATTATCAAAGGATTTATCTTAAGAAATCTTACAGGATTTTGGATCTGCAATTATAAATTACCAAATAATTCCTAATACATGCAAAAAACCATGTCTAATAAAACATTTACTGCATCAATTAAAAATTTGGGCCCTTCAATGTTTGGAATCCTAAGCTGATATGAGAGAGAGAGAGAGAGAGAGAGAGGAGAGAGAGAGAGAGAGAGAGCATCAGGAAGAAAGGACAAAACTACACAGACAGACAGAGAGAAAGAGAGAGAGAGAGAGAGAGAGAGAGGTGGGTTTGACGATTTTAAGCTTTTTGGGAGGAAGCAGAAATGTCGATCGAGAACAATTTATGATTTATCAATATATATATATATATATATATATATATATATATGTATATTGAGAAGCAAATAAAAAGCAGATGAGCTGTATGCGCGTATTCTATTCAAGGCTTATACTTTGGATCTCTCTTTCCCTGTTTTCTCTGATGATCCATGTTTGGCCGCGTGTTCTTCGCTTCAGCCATAGATTCTCAATCACCGAACCCCAACTTATTATTATATTCCACGTGCAGCCTAATTATCCTTATAAATACAACTCCATGCTTCATGGACTACTACTACTACTACACCCTTTTCTTCTTTATTTTTCTCATTCATTTTCCTCTAAAATTTTCCAATCCTTGAACAAGTACTATTCCCAAATCCCATGGGTAACTTCAGTTTTTATGTGTTTTTCATGCAACAATATAGGATAGATTAATGCATTACACTACTGCCAATTTCTACTCCTTCCACCCTTTGCTCATTTTGTACCTCTTCTTCTTCTTCTTTCAGATTTTCTCATTTTTGCAGTTTCATGACCGGAGTACACAACTCAAGCAAATCAGGTATATATATGGTTGTATAATCACAAGTGAGGAAACTCAAAATATATTGCATTCTGCACTTATTAATTCTCGTGCATGTTTCATCGATCATCGATCTTAATTATATTATATGGAAAACAAAACTCAACTGATCTATCTTGACCATTTTTGAGAATTTAATTCTCACTTTGTCCTTGCAAACTATTAGGTTAAAATGAAAGAAAGAATTTCTCCTAATTAACTTCAATTTGTGCAGGCCAGGGGTAATTAACGTGGACAAGATCAACATACAGCTACTTATATATGTAACAAGAACAGCTTTGAATGAATTGGACAGATCGACTCACATGAGATAGCTGTATTAAGCTCTGACAGTAAAAGGTTAGACACTTACGGAAGGTGCAAGTTGCTTATTCATGCATATCCAGCATTAATTTTCAGATATATGCATGCATGGCATGATTGATATTCTATGATTACTTTCCAACATTGTTTGATGCACTCAATTTCTTTCTTTATAATTTTCTATATATATATATATATATATATGTATTATTCTTCATAATCAGGCTTGAGAATACAACATCGATCGATGGATCAGGAACCTCCATTACAACAAACCTACAAGACCCTTTTACATAACTCCTCTCTTGGTGAACCAAAAAAGGAAAATATTTTCATGGCTGAGGAATGCGATCTACCCTTGATTGATCTGAGTCAATTGAATGCACAGAGAGACAAGTGCATCAAACTGATTGCTCAAGCTGCAAGGGAATGGGGTTTCTTTCAAGTTCTGAATCATGGGATTTCTCAAGAGGTTCTTAAAATCTTGAAAGATGAGCAGATGAAGGTTTTCCATCTTCCTTTTCAAAAGAAGATTGAAGACAACTTTTTGAATTTATCAGCCAATAGTTACCGCTGGGGGAACTCAAAGGCTACTTCTCTAAAGCAGGTCCTTTGGTCGGAAGCCTTACATTTATCTCTTGCAGATATATCAAGAATGGATGAATGCAAGAGTACTCTCAGGTACAAAGTTACAATTTTTTTTTTTTGAGTCGTTTTTATGTCAATGGTAATGCATCAAAAACTTTAATTAAAGTATTAATTTATAAGGTAAAATTATTTAAAATAAGATGAGTACTTTAGGATATGACAATATGGAAATTAATTAAGGAGGGCTTCATGTCCTGATCTCATGTCACCTTCTTGGGGAAATTGTTTCTTTCAAGTAGTATCAGTGGTCTGGTAGGATCTTTAACATTATATACAGAAATCATTTTAATCCAAAATCTTATCTCAATGCGTTTTAAGCCAATTACTCAAACCAACTGGGAAATATTCATAAAAGCATATATAATTTAATTAGCAAGGAACATAAAGTACTAATTCTTGAAAGTGAAAATTATATATAGTTAATTAGTCTGCTAAGAAGTATTCCCTTACAAACTATATATTGGCTCATACAAATTCGTTTTATTTATTTTTTTTTATTCCTTCGTAATTTGCTATATTTAGTATTATCTCCTCTGTCAAGTAATACTTGTGATCATAATTCTGATAACTTTTCTTTTGGCTGAAATAATCCATCATCATATATAGCTTAATGGTGTGAAGCATATGCATATGTAATTAAACCCAAAAGTTTCATTAAATATTATTATTTCTTATATACCATGGGGATCCAAATCATGTCCAGAATATATATTGATCAAGATGGGCACTAACAATTAAATAGTATATATTTTCAATCTTTTATGCTCACTGTTTGTTATATATAGAATAGACCATTGCATATCTTAGTCTTCTTTATGGGTAGTTCATTATAATATCGCATTTTATCGTTTAAAGACTTGTGAAATCCAGTACTTCTCAAGCATTGCAATTATTATGATAGCAAGAACATTGTTTTCTTAAATTTTCATTAATCTTCAGCATACATAGTTGAGAAACCCTAGATTAATTACATGCAACAGTAGTCTTCTTTTTTCTTTTAATTTTTTTTTTACTACAAGTTCTAAGGAAGCTTTAGTTTGATATGCTTAATTCTGTATCCTCTTTTTATTTTATTTTATTTATTAAATTTAATTTGTAGATGTAGCTAGGACGTGGGAAAAAAAGAAAACCTAAGGGTTGGGATATCCTACCACATCACCTAGATACACTAAACATCTACGTACATCTCAATATTTTGTTCAAGATATACTGAAAAACAGATATACTGTAAAAACAATATTAGAGATAGTATCGTCTGTCGAAGTTGAAACGGAATTGAAGGCCATGTTCTTGTTGTCGTCCATATGGGTCACCATCAAGTTTTTTAAAATTATGACACATAAACAGTGAAAATTTCAGTGGGTTTATACTGAGAAACCCATCAGCAATGACTCTACAGAATAACGATCGACCAATCAAAGTGCAGAAATATCATGCAAGAATACTCTAGAAGTCCTTAGCATTTAATCTTTTATCAAATCATTATTGAGACATATTTCGTTACTAAATCACTTTCTATATTTGTACATGCACTTGCCATTAGGAATTTTAACAAAAATTGAGACACTATTTAGGCATATATAAGATCACGTCAAATCCAATAAAATAGCTCGTGTTTACATCCGTGTCACCTCAACTTGACACATGACCAAACCACAAAAATAAAAAAATAAAGAAGAAAAAAAAATGAGGTGGATGGGTGACGATCCCACCACCCGGCCTCCTACCAATAAAGTGGTGGGGTGCCTATTGCCCAATCACCCTGGTCTCAACTAGGTGGTTGGGGCAACCCCACTAGAGCTAGAGGGCGACCCAGCCTCACCTACACCCTATACCCGCCAATGAATGTGGGGGGTAAAATAGGAGGGATCACAAACGCTCATTGGCAGAGGGGTGCTTCACCCACCAACATAGAAGGGTGAATGGGGCAACCCCTCTAGAGGTAGAGGGCAGCCACAACCTCACCCACACCCTCCACTCGCCAGTGAATGGGGGGAGGGGGGAGGACCAGGAGGTTATCATCTTGCCCACCAACGCTCATTGGCGGAGGGGTGCCTCACCCCCTCTCCTTTGTTGCTAGGTGGGGTGACCCATGTACCTTCGCCAGCCTTCTTCTAGTGGGATTTACCCATTTGCCCTAGCATAGGATGGGGTAATGACCACGTCATCACTCTATTGGTGGGGTGGTGCCTTTTTTTTTCCCATTCATTTTTTTTTTCTCTTTTCGCTTTGGGTTTTTTTTTGCCACGTGTCAAGTTGAGGTGCCATTTTTGTACACGTGGACCTATTTCATTGGATCTCACAGGATCCTTACTTCTATGTGTCACAATTTCTATGAAAAACCTTAACAACAAGGGTATAGAAGGAGCGATTTGATAGCAGAACATAGTTTTAAGAGTCATTTAATAAATTTAACCCCTAGAGAGTGATTTGATAAAATGTTAGACTTCATGAACCTCTACAGCATTTTTTTCCAAAATATTAATAAAAATAAAAGGGAAAAATGCAAAATCGGTCCTATTGGGTTTACCTGATTTAGAATTATCATTTTGTGGTATCAAAATGAACTCAGAAGTTCCTAAGATATGCCAAAAAAATAATTTACTCTCTACACTCAAATTCCGTCAAATCACAACGAATTCTATTAGTGTGCCACGTCAATGCCAATAAAATGACGACAAATGTCATTCTTAATAAAAAAATACGTAAATATAAAAAGTTTAAATATAGAAAAATTATAAACTAAAAAAATTTAATTTATTATTATTATTATTATTTTTTTTTTTTAAAAAAAAAGAAGAGCGTGGCTAAGCGACAGCGAACCCTAGAGGTGGTTAGGGGTGGCTTGTCGCCACCCCTAGCCCACGGGGGTGTTTTTCGAGCTATCCCTCGAGGTGGGTCACGGGCCACCCCACAGGTGGGAAGTGGTCGAGCGACACCACGTGCCACTCACTCGAAGGCCACCCGCTTCCTTTTAAAAAAAAACATAATAATGTCTTTGTTTGTTTTTAATTTCTTTAATTTTTAATTTTTATATGTTTATATATTCTATTTACATTTCTCTCTTATTAAGAATGACAAGTGTGGTCATTTTATTAGTTCTCTGAGTTTATTTTGATACCACAAAGTACTAATTGTAAATCAGGTAAATCACAAGTTGTGATTTTGTATTTTTCCCAAAATAAAACAAACTAGTATTTTTTGGGGGAGTGTCAATAGAAAGTGAGAGAACTTTGGAGCTTCAATGCTATCAAGTTGGGTGAGCAAAGAGTGTGAGTTAGAGAGAACTACAAGGGGAATTTCATTCGATTTACTTCATCGGGAAAAGCACAATGGAGTGATCGCTGATAGTGGTGAATCGATGGTGAAGTGAGGTGCTGGTGGGTGGCCATATGGTTTGGTGTGGGTGTACGTATATACGTACGTGTAGGTGATGCCGAATAGAACTAGGATGATTTTGACAGCGTAGGGTAGTGACCTCAAACTATGAATTGAAGTCATGTAAGGGAATTCAAAAAGGAGAAAAACAACTAATAGGGTAGAGAAAAACCCTAGCTACTCTAAGGAAAGAGAGGATTACGCTGTTGAAATATTATTTTGAAATTGAAGTATTGAACTAAGCCCACATGTCGGGCTTAAATAATTGAGGAAAACTGAATTTTACATAAAATCAAACTGCAAATCAAAATAAGGATTCTGCTAAAAATCTGGCAATATCTATTAATAAAATCTCTACTAAAATGAGAAAAAATATTTTTTAAAAGGAAAAAAAAAAAAGAAAAAGAAAAGGTGATTAGGAGGGAAAATGTAGATTTTGAACCCAAAAATGGTGCTTGACGAGCATAGCTCGGTGGCCAAATCGCGCACCGAAAAAGAACATTGTAGATTATGGTCTTATGCTCATTCTTACCAAAGTTTACTGAGTCCCTAAGTGGTAACTCAGTTGATTAGGAACCACACCTCGTGAAACGTAGGTCACTAGATATTTCAACGCCATTAATTCATTATTTGCCAATTCTCGTGCATCAGAGGAGAGGGAGAGATGCTTAAAAGGATCAGACTCACTCTTCTCAGCTGCATACGCTAGCTTGAAGGCGACTCATATGGATGATGCCTAGAATTCTCAAATAAGGAGCTATATGCTAGCTAGAGATGAAAAATTAAAGGTGTTGAAATATTGTGGTGTTAAAGAGAGGGCCATATCTATCCTTGAAATTTTCGTTTGTTCATGCATGTGTCCTACACCTACCGAAAAACAGGGAGACATGAGCAAATATCTCAAACAGGATCGGATTTTGTTTTCTTCATAAACATAAATCCTTTTGTTTGTGAGCTTATTCCTACAGGCTACAACTGATACAGACAAATGTACTATAACATGTTTTGTGGTCCAAGAAAATAAATATCTTTGAAATCTGGTCAAGTGGCCAATTATATATATACTCGAAAAGATAAGAATATCCATACCATAAATTATTATCCCACTTTTTAGTTGAATGGAACCCTGCAACCGCACAAATCCCCTTTAACTGCCTCAAATGTCATGAAAACTATGCTTTCGCACCTTCATCCACCCCTTTTATTGCCTCAAATGTCTCACACAAATCAAATCAGAAAAAGGAAGCAAAAATAATAGTTAGCCGTTAATTCAAACTAAAGTGACGCTAGCATTAGCATCCAAAACTCACGTCCACGTCCACGTCCACGTCCTATCACGTAACTTGCTGGGTGAATATATTTACTAAATAAATTCATAAAATATAAATATAAATCTCAGGAAATTTATATATAAAATGGAATTCTACGATAATTATAGAATAAGTTATGCAGCAGCAGCATAGTCCTGGATCTCATAAAGACCGCAAGATGACCTTCAAGAATGACATAAATGAACAAAGGGTACGTAGTATATAGGCCCTATGACAGCACGACACTTTTTATATTTAGTAATAACTAAGGTATCAGAAATTGGTTCCATTTCCCATTTTCTGGGTCAAGTACTAGGCAAGTGTAAGAGTTGATTTCTTCAATATTACGATCATATATTCACACAAAAATTATTCCTCGTCTTTTTATATATATATATATATATCTATTTTTTCTTTTTTTCTTTCTTTCTACAGATCGGCCATTGAAGCATTCGTGACAGTAGCTGGCTCTCTGGCTCAAAGCTTAGCTGAAATTCTATCCCAAATTTTAGGCATCAAATCTACATATTTCCAAGAGAACTGCCCGCCAAACACCAGCTATCTTCGACTGAACAGATATCCTCCCTGTCCATTTCCCTCCAAGGCCTTTGGCTTTATGCCTCACACCGACAGCAGTTTCCTTACAATTTTGCATCAAGACCACGTTGGAGGATTGCAATTGTTGAAAGATGGAAAATGGTTTCGTGTCAAACCAAATCCACAAGCTTTAGTTATCAATATTGGTGACTTATTTCAGGTAACATAATCTTAATTATGTATATTAATCATGCTTAAGTTTTATTCTCATTTTCTTTTTTTATATGTTTTTGGTCAATTAAGGAAATAATTTTATTAAAAAGAAAGATAATCCAAGGGAAAATCATGGGAGGAAATTAAACCAGTACTACATTTTTAGTGATGTCATACTTTTCCTCTTATAAAAAATGGACAAGAGTGATGTGACAGGAATAGGATGATACAGGCCAGATACCGAATAGGCTCAAGAACAAGACAGCATGGTTGGAATATTTAAATGCAAAGATGGATCATTTGGTACATACCTTTGTTTGTATTTGTATATATATATATAAATATATATAAAGATCCATGTTGAGAGATCGAGAGCATATTCGGTTGCCAAATTATCCTGATCATCTCATGACGCAGGCGTTGAGCAATGATAGCTTCAAGAGCATCAAACACCGAGTGGTTTCCAGTGAAGAGATTGAAAGGTTTTCTGTGGCGTATTTCTACTGCCCCTCCAATGACGCGGTGATACAAAGCTGCTGCAGTACAAAGAGGCTGCTGCCGGGTGTGTACAAACACTTCAGTTTCAGAGAGTATCAACAGCAAGTCCGGAAGGATGTTGAGGCTACCGGGGACAAAGTAGGGCTCTCAAGGTTTCTCTTATGATCATATGAATTTGAAGGATATTGTATTTACTTTTACTAGCTAGTAAGCTAGTCATCATGAAGTGGAGGAGCTGTTTTAATTAATTAATAAATTTGCATGGTTTTAACTTCTGACATTTACCTGACTGGCAAGCAAATTATTAGATGTGATCTCTTTTACGTGTTTTGACATCCAATAGTATTTCCTCCCCCTCCCCGCCTCCCATTTATTTGAGAATGTTAGGTGTTAATAAGTTTTTTATATTTAGTATAATTATTTTTTTATATATACAAATTTAATAAATTAATTATAGAATCTTTTTAATTTTAAATGAATAGTTATAATAAAGAGATATTTTTGTCTCCTCAAAAAATAAAAATATCTATTCACTATAACTAATTAAATATTATCTAATTCATTTGAAGGAAAAAAATTCGCTTTTACAAAACTAAACAAAAAATTAACTCTTAGCATTTCTTATGGACTTGTTTACACTTAATGTATTGTTCTTGTTGGTCCACGTGATCGCTTGTACGTGGACAGGTGTGAAAGTTGAGACGTGCATGCCATTAATCCTACTGATATTTCATGGCCGCCGGTTTGAGGTTGCCTTAGAAAATAAAGGTTTTGTTCGTAAAACTTTACAAAAAAATTTGTTTGTAAAACTCGTTAGATTCTTGGATCTTTGTAGAAAAAGTTTAATATAGTAACCTACATAGCCAGTAGCCAGTTCTCTATATATCTTTCTACTTTATGTTGAGTACGTTGTTGTTTATTCGTGCTGCTAGCTGCAGCCTGCAGAGAAATATCTGGTAAAAACCAAAAAAAAGTTGAAAGCGTTGCAGTGAATGAATGGGGGACAAGAAGCAAAACACGACAAGTGGGATAGCGCATGACCGTTGGTCATTTGGGACCAAATATGGTGTTCCTTTGGGACATCAGATCGATCACGTGGGCTTCATTGAGTAGATTATGTGGGGCTTCAACGATACCGAAAGATGCCACAGTCGTCACGTAATTCTCAGCCACGTATTTCTCACTATTTTATTGTTTGTTTGTTTGCCCTCACCCTCCTCACTTCTCAGCCACTAATTTCTTACTATTTATTGTTTGTTTTTTGTCCTCGGGTTGCCGACTACATCGCATGACAACCTATAGTTGTACGATGTAATGACGAAAACATGTACATATATATGGAAACAAAAGCAAAAACAATACTTCTATTTTGGTTTTTTATTTTATTTTTTATTTTCAAACAAATATGGAAAGAAAAACAAAAACAAAATATGGCTTAATTATGTCTCTCTTGACTCTTGACTCTCTTCTATTTTGTTTTTTTCTTTTGCTTTTTTGGAAAACAAGTATGAATAGAAAAGCAAAAACAATATGGCTTATGTCTCTCTTCAATTTTGTTTCCTTTTTTTTTTTTTTTTTTTCGTAATCCTAGGAATATTCCTAGGGTAATCTATTAGTGTGTAGACCTCACATAAGTTAATAGTGAACTTCACAAATTTAATGATTAATCTATTGAATTTGTAAAAAAATATAGACAAAATATAAAAAATTTATTGACTCCTAACATTTCTCTAAAAATAAATATAGCCCTTTTTCTTAAACCTCTTGTTTGGCATAAAAAATAAAATAAAAAATAAAATTCTAGCTAAGCCCATCTTCAGCAATAGAGATGCGATTGGGCCAAGTCTGAACCTTTGTTGTTATTAAATCATAATAATACTAAACAAAAAAATTGGGCCAATTCTGAAACTTTGTTGTTATTAAATCATAAAAATACTAAACAAAAAAATTGGGCCATGTTAAGGTAGTGCCTAAAGAGTCAGACTACCTAAAACTCTTTTCTTTTCTTTTTTCTTCTTTTTTTTTTTTTAATAGAACGAGGAGAAAAGAGTTACAGTGGAGGTCCTTAACCTTTTAAAACATCTAGAACATTTTCTCTTGGTTGTTTAACAAGAAAAGATGGCTATGGGAGGAAAGTTAAGCTTAATTTTTGAAGGTTTTGGTGTGTAATTGTTGGAAAAATGCTGCAGTGGTCCCTGAGGTATGGACTTTTATCAAATTGCTTTAAGAGGTTTAAAAGTTATCAATTTAATTAGTTATTTATCAAATAACTTATTTTGTTAAATTTTTTACGGTCTTGCTACATCATACTCAATCAAAAGATTACATGTGTCCCGTTTAATAAAAGAATAAAATTATGGAAGGAAAATAAAATAAGATAAAATTATAAATATAATATAAAAAACGAAAAAGAAATCTGAAGTAGGTTCAGCCACTCACTTAAACCAATCTAAAGTGGTCTGACCATCCCTAATTTTTTTTGTATTTGTATTTATATTTGTATTTATATTTTTATCTTTATCTTTTTATATTAGTATTTGTGGTCTTCTAATTGGGTATGACATGACAACAAATTTAAAAATGTAACAGAAAGATCTATTTGATAACAACTCTAAACTTTGGGAGTAAATTAATACTTTTTATTTTTTAAACCTTGAGGAGCGACTTGATAGAAGTCCACATCTCTTGGACCAATGGAGCAGTTGAAGCTCAACTAGCAAATAGACTTCTCAGGTAAATGCACAGCATCTTCATGGTTTCTATAAATTCAGGCCAACCCTTTGTAATCAGGCTGGCAATAGTTTATATTTCATTAAGAAACAAAGACTTGTGGAAAACTGTTTTCATGTGGCGATGAGGGAGATAGATTTAAGAATTCATCTGGTAAAGGTATCAAAGAGTTTGGGTGATAACTGATAGCTAATTTGGAGATGGTGTATCAAAGGCATAGAAGAGGGAGGCATTTGTTGAGAATATTATTTTTGATTTTGGAGTATGATTTTAATTAGCATAATCATGGTTGCCGTGAGGGTCCTCTAAAAGTATTGTTTCTAGACTTACTTCTATATATATCACTCACTATTTGGACTTATTCTGTAGTTAATTAAGTAGGTTTTGAAAGCTTAGGTAGGAATGGAATTAATTAGGGTTTGGCACTTGGGTAATATTTGGGTGCAAGAACTGGCGCGAGGAAGATTACTTTGCCCAATGGGTATCTAATGATACACATTTTTATTACCATGTTCCCTATATATTAACTGGGTAATAAATGGGTCAAGTACTCGTTTGAACCATGTCCAAAATGGGCAGTCAATTACCCACTGATGCAGGGTGTCTCTGGGCGGCATATGGGTCTGGCTAATATTTGCCACCTCAGTTTTATCTCTGCCATGCCAAGCCAACTTTAGTTGGGGAAGCCCATTGCTGTGTGGGGATGAGTTGGCCTTCTGGTTACCTGTTCAACTACATTGGTATTTGGTTGGTCTTTGACCCAGTCAGTCCAATCCATTAGGCTAGCTTATGCAGCTCTAGAAAAATTGCTGGGTGGATTATGATGAAAGGTATGTTCCATTTTCATTTTAGCATGGATATAGTTGGTTCCTTGACCCTTGTGACATATTTCGCCTTTGGCTTCCCTCAATTTATCTACAAACCTAAGGTTTTAAAAGTGGAGCATGCTTCTCATACTTTTTTAGTTTTGAAAGTATATATTTTCTGGGTCGTGTGTGTGTGTGATTGCAAGACGTGGAGCATGCATGCTTCTCATACTTTCTATCTTATACAGTGAAATATGTATATTTGTCCTGTTTACACGTTTTTAAAAGGTTAAAGTTTACGAGTTTGATCTGTTTAATTAAATGAGTCGGATTATGGTTCATCTATATATATATATTCTTATATATATATGCGTACCCATTCTTCGACACAATTCAAATCCGATATGCGACATAATGGTTGATAATTTTTGACTTGGCTTGTGAACTTGACAAGAACCCAATATAAAATTAGAGGGTTAACTAGGTTTGAGGAGTTTGACCTATATAATCTTATATCTATGTCTTGACACGACTTGAACCCGACACACGAATACAAATTGTCACTTGTTGTGTTTATAGGTTTTTCCTCGTTTCTAGAAGAAAAATTATGAATATTAAGATCTGATTATATGTCATTTCGTTATTAGTTTAGGATGAGGTTTTGACGAGTAGGCGGAGAGTGATCACCCATCAACTTGCTCTATCCCTTACTTTAGTGGTCTAAAGTCTTGGGTTGGGTTGTTTGCATCTAAAGCTATATATGTTAGTGTCCAAAGTTTATTTAGATTAAATTTCCTATATCCATGTTACACCTTTAATTTAGATGGGCCACCAAAGAGAGGAATCTTTTGGAATTAATATCTTCGGTGAGTGGTTATTGATTTTCTTATTAATCTTTGTTTATTTGGTTTTCATTTCTTTTCCAACTTGAAACTTTGTCACAGGATTAGAAGACATCATTCTTGTGGTTCTTACTAACTTCCTGCAGCCAATGGAGGGAATCAAAGGAAAAAAACTATCCATGAGTCCGATGATGGTGACTATGATTTATGTGACGTTAGGTTTACCCACAATGTCAATCTATTCATGTTTGTTGGCCTTGAAAAAAAAAAAAAATTCTTTTGATGGGTATTTTAAATGCAAAAAGATCTTGCAAAGTTGCAATCATTAACTGTCCACATGACAATCTCTGCTACGTTGCCGACTTCACTATTTCACTATTTACCATGTAAAACTATGAATGCTAGTCGCTCTTCATGTGCTCAAGTCCCACCAGGTTCTTCTGTGTTAATTGCTGCAGAAAACGCTGAACACTCCATGTGAAATCAAAAATAAGGACAATTTTTTAGGGTTGGGGGGGAGTCCCAGTCCCCCAAAACATTCTCCAATTTTCTCTTCTTTCCTTTTTTAATTTTTTAATTTTTTATTATTTAATGAGGTAGACCCTCAAAAAGTAATTCCCTCTCCCCCGTCCAACCCCGCCTTTTTAAAAATAAATAAGAATAAGAATAAGAATAATTTAGCACATTAATTCAATACCAATTTACAAGAAAATTTTGTTCTGAAAAAAAAAAAAGGAAATTAAATAAAAAAAAGTATGTAGTGCATGTGGATGAAAGATAAAAGTACTTGTTTTTACTATTTTATACAACAGAAAACAAAAAGAGTAATTCAGAAATTACATTTTTATATAACAATTAACTATCTCATCATGCTGATGTGATAGTTCTAACCAACCAATTAATAATCGTTAAAAAAAAAAAAAAAAAATCAAGAGCTAGTTGGGACTTTCACATTAGCATTGTGAAATAGTTATGAGATTACAAATAAAAAAATAAAAAAAAATGCTAGTGCCATGTTCCTACCTTGTGTGATAATTAAATCAAAGGAACTAGAACTTGATCATATTCGATCACGAAAATATGATACTGAAAGTTTGAAACTATCCAAAGTTTAACATATATATATATTCAGCATTGGAGGTACAAAATGGCTGAAACTGCATGTAGGGATTAGAGAGAGGGCAATAGTTTTGACTTAAGGTACTTTGGAGAATTGAATGAACCTGCTTTTCTCTTACTTGTAAATGTCTAATCAAAACCCTACTTATCCGCCCGACCACCATGAAGGAAACAATACACAGAAGACGTTTGGCAGTTTTAGTAGACAAGAACAAGAATTTCAAAGTAAAAAAAAAAGCTTCAATTATTCACACATATGATAAGGTGCATATATATATGCTATATATCCTTCACCATAAAATAAAAAATAAAAAATAAAAAAATGTTAAAAAAATAAAGCAATTAAAATACTTCTTAAAGGGTTAATTTTGACTTGTGTCTTACAACATCTCCAGCAATCTTAATTAAGACATCATTTTCTACTATTACATTCTTTATTTTATTTAAATATTTTTTCTCAGTATTTATTTTATTGTTTTCTAGCTTATACCACCAAGAGAGAATCGAGAAAAATGATTGTAGCAAAAGAGTGAAAGAAATTATTAAAAAAATAATACATAAGCAATATATAGTTCTTGCCTAAAAGTAGCTAATAAAAAAAATGTGTTTTAATTAAATAAGGAGAAGACAAATTGCTGGTCGTAATTTTTGCTTCATATTAGCTCTATATATATATATATATATAATTAAGACATCATTTTCTACTATTACATTCTTTATTTTATTTAAATATTTTTTCTCAGTATTTATTTTATTGTTTTCTAGCTTATACCACCAAGAGAGAATCGAGAAAAATGATTGTAGCAAAAGAGTGAAAGAAATTATTAAAAAAATAATACATAAGCAATATATAGTTCTTGCCTAAAAGTAGCTAATAAAAAAAATGTGTTTTAATTAAATAAGGAGAAGACAAATTGCTGGTCGTAATTTTTGCTTCATATTATATATATATATATATATATATATATATATATATATACTATAGAATGATTTTAGAGAATTAACATGAGATCGATGATCTTTTTATACTGACGTGATACTTTTACCCACTACGTACCCACAGCTACAATTTGCGCATGTGAACTCCCAGGCATTATTAACTAGATTTCTAAATTTCTTAGTCAGACTATATTATCATGAGTAAGTTGTTTTCTTTTTTCTTTTTTCTTTTTCTTTTTTCTAAGCAAATAAGAAATATTCATAAGCTAGCTAGGTTGATTAATTGTAATATCTTGGGCTTTTAGAAAGTAATAAATTGCATATTTAGTTTTTTTTTTTTTAAAAAAAAACAAAAATAAAAGGAAAAAAGAAAAAGAATATATATATATATATATATATAAGAGGAAGAAAAGACAAAAAGACACAGAGAAAAGATAGAGGTGGGTTTGAGGATTGTATATATGCTTTTTGGGAGGAAGCAGAAATATTGAGAACCAAATAAAAATGCAGATGAGATGAGCTGACACTGTACCTATAAATATGTTCAGGAATTAATTGCCTTTTTCATTTTTTCTATTGATCAACGCTTATACTTTGGATACTATAACAACAAGTATCTCTTTCCCTGCTTTTCTCTCTCTGATGCCATATTTGGCCGCGTGTTCTTTGCTTCAGCCATAGATTCTCAATCAGTATATATAATATATATTTTTATATTCCACACTGCAGCCTACCTAATTAATTATCCTTATAATTACAACTCCATGCTTCGTGGACTACTACACCCTTTCTTCTTTATTTCCTTCAACCCTTTCTTTCTCATTCATGCAAAAATAAATAGGATAGGTTGCATTACACACTGGAAATATGTAGTCCTTCTGCTTCTGCTTCTTTCGCTCATTTATACCTTCTTTTTCCTTTTCTTTTCTTTCAGATTTTCTCATTTTTGCAGTTTCATGACCCAAGTATACAACTCAAGCAAAACAGGTATGGGGCTAGCTGTATAACTCCATCACAAGTGATCAGGAAACTAAAAATTTATTGCATCCAAGTTTATTTACATTCTGCAGTACTTATTTCTCATGCATGTTTCTCTACTCTAGCTATCTTGATGACATGGGTGTTATTCAATTTGAGAATTTACATCTTAACTTTTATATATATATAAGTTTATTCCTCACTTTGTCCTTGCAAATTACTAGGTTAAAATGCAAGAAAGATCTGAATTTGTGGATAAGATCATCAGCATATCGCTACTTTACTTATATATGAATATGACTCACAGATTTGGCTCTTATATATGGAAAGCAACCTGCTAAAGCATATATGCTACAATAATTTTCATATATGCATGCATGACATGACTGATATTCTATGACTACTTTCCAAGATCGTTTGATATATGCACTCAATTTCTTTCTTTAAAACTTTATGTGTTCTTGTAATCAGGCATTCACAATTATCAACCCTCGATGGATCATGAACCTCCATTTCGAGAAACCTACAAGACCCTTTTACATAACTCCTCTCTTGGTGAATCAAAAGAGGAAAATCATTTCATGGTTGAGGAATGTGATTTGCCTTTGATTGATCTGAGTCAATTGAATGTAGAGAGAGACAAGTACTGCATCAAACAAATTGCTCAGGCTACAAGAGAATGGGGTTTCTTTCAAGTTGTGAATCATGGGGTTTCTCAAGAAGTTCTTAAAATCTTGAAAAATGAGCAGATGAAGGTCTTCCATCTACCATTTCAAAAGAAGACTGAAGACAACTTTTTGAATTTATCAGCCAATAGTTACCGATGGGGGAACTCAAACGCTACTTCTCTAAGTCAGGTCCCATGGTCGGAAGCTTTACATTTATCTCTCGCAGATATTTCCAGAATGGATGAATGCAAGAGTACTCTCAGGTGCAAACCATTCTATATATCTATGGTAATTAATATAGAAAATTAAGATTTTAATTCAATTATTATTATAAGGCAAAAAATTGTTCAAAATAAAATGACTTCAGGATATGATATATGGATATATGAGGGCTTCATGTCCTGATCTCATGACACCTTCTTGGGGAAATTGTTACTTTCAAGTAGTATCAGTTGTCTGGTATTGATCGATCTTTAATATATATATATACAGATATCATTTTTAATTCAAAATCTTATCTCAATGAGTTTTAAGTCAAATATTCAAATAAACTTCTCTTTTTTTCTCAATTTTTCTTGATGTGAAATTTACAGTATACTCACATATGCACTTCAACTGGGAAATATTCATAAAAGCATTTATAATTAGTAAGGAATGACCTAAAGTACAAATTCTTGAAAATTATAGTCAGACTAAGAAGTATATATATTCCCTTACAAACTATATATATATAGAAGTTGGCTCATACAAATTCGTTTTTTTTTTTTTTGTAATTTTCTCTATTTAGTATTATCGATCTCGATCCTCTGTCAAGTAATACTTGAACTTGATCATAATTCTGGTAACTTTTTTGGGCTGAAATAATCCATCATCATTCTTAATGGTGTGAAGCATACGCACGTAACCCCAAAAGTTTCATTAATTAATATTATTTTTTACCACGGGGATCCAAATGTACATATTGATAAAGATGTCCACTAAGAATTTAATAGTAGTATTTAGTAGTATTTTCAATCTTTTATGCTCACTGTTTGTTATAGAATAGACCAATATTGCATATCTTAGGGATCTCTTCTCTCTATGGGTACTTCATTATAATATCGCATTTTATCATTTAAAGACTTTATGTTGTGAAAACCCAGTACTTCTCAAACATTGCAATTGTTATGATATAGGAAGAATATTGTTTTCTTAAATTTTCGTTTATTTTCAGCATACATATTTAGTTCTCAATCTTGAGAATCCCTAGATTAATGCCAACAGTAGTCTTCTTTCTTAATTAATCTATTTCTTCCTCCTTCTTCTTCATTATTTATTATTATTATTATTATTATTATTATTATCTGACTATAAGTTCTAACTTCAGCATCTTCAGCAGCATTAGGTATTTTACCTAGTCAAAAAGCATTATTCTCTATTTTACCTATTTATTTTTTTATACAAATTCTAACAGCTTCTTTATTATATTCTCTACTTTTCTTTAAATATTATTATTTAATATTTCATTTTTTTTCATTTTTCTCTCTCTCACTCTCTCTCCCTCTAACTCAACCCAAATCCCCCATGGCCAACCTCTGCAATTATCTCTTCCCTCTCCTCTCTCTCCCCCCACATCACCACAACCCAAGAAACTTTAAACAACAATGCCACAGAAGAAGGATTTGATACTAGAAGAAAAAAAGTATTGATACGGTTGGCCTGTGGTGGAACTAAACCCCCATCTGCGACAGTGGGTTCTGGTGCTCATGTTGAAAAAAATTTTGTTTGGATTTCAGATGATTTTAAGTGTGGTTAACTTGGTCTTGAGGAATTGAGTCAGTCTCATGGGGTGTAGGTGGGGAAGAATGATTTAATACTAGAAGGAAATATGAGAGGAGGGGTTGTTGGGTGGGTTTGTCTAGAAAACCAAAAATGCCTCGGTGAGGAAGAGGAAGAGGTAGAGAGAAGAGAGAAAAAAGAGAGAAATAATATTAAATAATATTATATTCAATCTAGTGTGCTACGGTGAATAACTACAAATTACTATTTACTGTAACAGTTAAGGTATAATAGCTAATATGAAACTATTTTGTTTGAGCAAAAAAAAGGACAAAAATAACTAAATGTAACTAATATCTCCCTTAATTTTAGCTACATTAATACTGCTGAAGATGCTCAGCAACTTGATTTTGAGAGCTTTAGTTTGATATGCTTCAGTGTCCTCTCATTTATTATTATTATTATTATTATTATTATTATTATTATCTACAAGACTACATCTCAATCATTTTTTTTTTTCATCTCTGCCCCTTCCTGAAAAATAGATATACTGTAAAAACAATATTAGAGATGGTATCGCCTGTAGAAGTTGAAAAGTAAGGCCATGATCATGTTGTCATCCATATGGGTCACCATCAAAATTTTAAAAATTATGACACACAAACAGTGAAAATTTCAGTGGGTTTAGACTGAGCAATGACTCTAGAGAATAACGACCAATCAATGTGCAAAAATATCATGGAAGAATACTCTAGAAGTCCTTAGGGTTAAGCTTGTATCAAATCAATCTTAAGGCATATTTCCTTATTAAATTGCTTTCTATGTACACTTGCCTTAGGGATTTTAAAAAAATTTAGACACGACGGCATAAGATCACGTCAAACCCAATAAAATAGCTTATATTTATAAAAGTGTCACCTCAACTTAACGTGACAAAAAAAAAGAAAAAAAAAACGAAACAATAAAAAAGAAAAAAAAAAAGAGGTGGATGGGTGGCTACCCTACCACTCTCTCACCAACAAAGCGGTGGGGTGCATGTTGCTCCATCACCCCTCTAGCTACCAGGGTTGTTAGGGCAACCCCACTAGAGATAGGGGGTGACCTGAATCTCACTCACACCCTCCACCCGCCAATGAATGTGGGGGTCATCTTGCCCACCCACACTCATTGGCCGAGCTAGGGTTGTCCCACTTCCTCCTCTATTCGTGGGTGGAATGACCCCTCGCCTTCTATCAGTAAGATTGCCCATCTACCCTAGCAGAGGAGTGATGGGGGCAATGACCACCTCGATCAACACTCTATTAGAAGGAGGTGACCAGTATCCTTTTTTTCTTTTTTTCTTTTTCCATTATTATTATTATTATTTTGTTTTTGGGTTTTTTAGTCTTTCCATTTTGGTTTTTATTTTTATTTTTGGCCATGTGTAAAGTTGAGGTGACATTTTTGTACATGTAGAACTATTTTATTGGATCTCACGTGATCTTACGTCTGCTTGTCACAATTTATGTTAAAAGCCTAAATTTGAGCAATGAGACCTTTTGCTTTTGTATTCACCCTTTTCAAATTAACCAGAAACAAGAGCCAAATCCAACAGTGCACACAGACTAGTGCTTTGATTCATAGAACGGTTGTGTGCATACACAACTTAAAACAACTTATAATGATCCTAAGACGCTTCTATGATCACCCACCTGAGTTTGTTTTGAAATTGTTTTCTTATACTCCAATGTAGCTTGATACCGCCAATTGATCATCCAACTCCGCAAGACCCACACATGCCATCAACTTGTAGAATTTCACCATGTAATCATTCGTAGATCGTGTCCATTTCCCAAGGTTATGAATTTGTTGGCAATGGTTCTCAGATAATTGTGGAGAAAGAACACTCGTGTGTTTCAACCGTTTCTCCCAACTATTGATTTTTGTCTTCCATTCTCGCACCCTACTTTTTCTTCAATTGTTGCCATCATGCATAGGTTTTTCTTCTAAAATTGGTTGCCACCAAAGGAACCCTCCTATTATCAGGCACATTCTTGAAATTCAATACTTCCTCCACGATGGCTACTAAAATCCAGGAATTCTCCAGGTTGCGAGAAACCTTGAAACTTCGGTATGTCAAGTTTGAATCCCGCCTCCCATTTACTAGCGTTGTTTAATTTGGCACTAAGGGACACTCCATTCTCATTCTATGCTCCCCAAACAAATTAAGAGACTCATCCTCAACACTATATTCATCTTCCTTCTCCACAAAACACGAATTTGGTTGACAACAACGCTCATTTGCACCACCCATGGTGGCAAATTGCTCAGTTAGCACAACAATTTGTGCATCAATTTGATCTCCAAATCGCTCAAACTGATCAAATTGCTCCTCCAAGACGTGCATGTATGTTTTTCCTCTACCATGTGTTCCTCTTCACCTCATGGTAGGAAATAAAACATGGATCTTGTACCAACTAATGCAGCGTAGTATGGTGGGTTACAGCATTAACAAGGGTTACTTTTAATAGGCGCTCGAAGGTTGTTTGAATATTGGAGCTCATCTATAGTGGTTTTACAGTTGCATTTGAAGTGCGTTCGAAGCCTACATTTGAATGCAATTAGTTTGATAAGGAGTTGCATTTTATTGCATTCAAATGTTAATGGAATTGGATCAGCTAAAATTTAGATAGAAATATAGAGGCAAAGAGTTACGTTTGAAACAATATTCCGAAGAACTTCAAATTAACATGCATGGACTCTAGCTAATTTCAAGTGGCAACTAGCTAGGGTTTTATTTAGTTTTTGTTGTATTTTTTTTTTTTTTCTGGTTTCATCTCTTATTTAATTTTAGGAGTTAATTAGAAAATTTTCTTATTTAAGAGATTAGGGTTTTAAGGTATAAATATATATGTTTTGTTCTAATTAGAAACCTCTTTGTCGATTATTGACAAAAATTAATATAGATTTTGGGCTTCGTTGTTTTCTTCTTCTTCTTCTTCTTCTTCTTCTTCTTCTTCTCTTCCTGTTGCTTCCACTAGTCAGAATTGATGAAAAGGGGAATTATAGGTGTTTCGAGAGAAAGGCCTTTAAAATTCTGATACCAAACAATTCGTTTGTGAGGTAATATTGTGGAAAAGTCTCACCATATATACCCTACTTCGAGTTGTAATAATGCTATGGTACAAAGAGAAATTACATTGCAAAAATTAACATAAATGCCCTTACCATTATTTACCATTGCTTTTATATCTAATTAATAAATTCATATAAAAGATTAATATCTCAGTAAAAATAAATTTTCGATGACATGCAAATTATATATAATAAAATGGGATTCTATGAGGAATATAGAATATGTATAAGTTATGCCGCATAAACTACTCCTAGAATATCCTATAATAGACTGCAAGAATGAAATAAATAAATAAATAAAGGTAGTATAGGGTCCCATGACAGCTCGACACTTTTTCATATGTAGTAATAATTAAGATGTTTTCTGTTGGAGGAGTTGTATTTTGTTTAATTGGTTCGTATAAAAAAATTTCATTCTTAAGAAAAAAAAAAAAAAAAAAAAAAAAAAATTGGGTCAACTAGGCAAGAGTAAGAGTCTATTTCTTCAATATTACGATTAAAAAAAAAAGGAAAAAAAAAAATTCTTTGTCTCACTATATTTTCTTATTTTCTTTCTTTGTTCAGATCAACCATTGAAGCATTCGTGACAGTATCTGCCTCTCTGGCTCAAAGCTTAGCTGAAATTCTATCACAGATTTTAGGCATCAAATCTACATATTTCCAAGAGAACTGCCCACCAAACACCAGCTATCTTCGACTGAACAGATATCCTCCCTGTCCATTTCCCTACAAGGCCTTTGGCTTGATGCCTCACACCGACAGCAGTTTCCTTACAATTTTGTATCAAGACCACGTTGGAGGATTGCAATTGATGAAAGATGGAAAATGGTTTCGTGTCAAACCAAATCCACAAGCTTTAGTTATCAATATTGGTGACTTATTTCAGGTAACATAATCTTAAGTATGTATATTAATCATGCTTAATTAAGTTATATATTTTTAGTAAATTAAGGAAACAATTTTATTCAAAAGAAAGATCTAAGGGCAAATCATGGGAGAAATTAAACCCACTAAACACATTAGACATTAGTGATGTCATATTTTTCCTCTCATAAAAAAGCTAGAAAGACGCATGAAAATGGGCATGTGATGTGACAATTAGGAATAGAATGATACAGGATACTGAATAGTCTCAAGAACAAGACATGCAGCATGGTTGGAATATTTAAATGCAAAGATGGATCATTTGGTACATACCTTTAATTTGTTTGTATTTGTATATATATATAAATATATATATATAAAGATCCATGTTGAGAGAGAGCATATTCGGTGACGCAGGCGTTGAGCAATGATGTCTTCAAGAGCATCAAACACCGAGTGGTTTCCAGCGAAGAGGTTGAAAGGTTTTCTGTGGCGTATTTCTACTGCCCTTCCAATAACGCGGTGATACAAAGCTGCTGCAGTACAAAGAGGCTGCTGCCGGCTGTGTACAGACACTTCAGCTTCAGAGAGTATCAACAGCAAGTGCGAAAGGATGTTGAGGCTACCGGAGACAAAGTAGGGCTCTCAAGGTTTCTCTTATGATCATATGAATATATGAAGGATTTTGTAGATATATGAAGCAATACTTTCTTTTTAATTACTAGTGAGTCTAAATATATATATATATATGATCATGATCATGATAGAAGAAGTCGAAAAATGATATAGATGAAGAAATGTATTTGCATGGTTGAAGCACAATTCTGACATTTACCTTACTGTCAATCAAAATAATTATTAGATGTGATCATTTTGTACTTGTTTTCATACCCAACCTCCACGCCTCTTCCATACCCAACCGATATGGAAGACGCGTGGAGGTTGTCTGATGAGAGGACCCCCTCACCTAAGCTTTGCTGAACATGTTTTGGACTGAATCTACTGTTCTTGTTGGTCCACACGGAATGGAATCCTCCTCATTTCAAAGAAAATTGAGGAGATTTTATTAGTACAATTTAAGAGGGTAAAATGGTCTTTTCAACTGATAAGACCATTTTGTTCTCTAATTTCTGCCTAACCCAGTTCCAGGAAATGAAGGGAATCTTTTTTTCGTGATCCTTGTGGTTAGGTGTGAAAGTTTCAAACTTGCCATTAATCCACTTAATTAAATTATATTAACTTAAGTTTTTTTAACTTCTAATATATATATATATATATATATATATATATGGTTAATTATATAACAGCTAGCTAATACGTACGTGAGCACAAATTAATTGGGAGCACTATGGTGTATATTTTCTCATAAAGCAAAATGTTGTCATGAGTAAATCAATTTTTAGTTGATTAATTTGTTATTCATGTTATTAAAATCAATATAAGCAATAAATTATTATTGGAAAGGTGTACAAGGTATATATATGTTTTTTTTTTTGACATATCCACACAAGAAGGGGATGGTGGATTCGAACTAGTAACCTCCATTTCATAAGGTGTGATCTCCAACTTATTGAGCTATCCTTTATGGCGTATATATATATGTATTGAAAAGGGAAAGAAAGTGGTTTAGCTTGGACTCTTCTGTAGTAAATGTTTTTTCAATAAATTATACATGCAGTACTTATTGGATCTTTCAATCTACATTTTTCTTTTTTCATAATTAGAGCTCATTTATATAAGCAGAAAATAATAATTTTTATCCAAGTAAAAGTGTTTTTTTAAATTTTATTTTTTAAGAGGAATTTTTTTTTTTTTTTTTTTTTTTTTTAAGAATACAACAAGGATAACATTTTTTTTATTATAAATGAGGATTGGATTACCCTACGTTTAGGGAATTGAGCTTCTACACTAAAGACTAATTATACGGCGAAAAAACAGTGTTTTCTTCGATATTTATTTTCTCATATCTCTCATTAATTCTTTATATAGATAGATGCTCAATCTTGGGAAGCAGCTGTAGACGTGCATTCATTGATCATGCTAGCCTAGATCTTCATGAAGAGTAGTAACATTACTCTTCTTAGATATTTATTTTTTCTACTCTTTCTTAGTTTAACGAACTTGGGATGCCATGATCACTCTGCAGAAAATGCAGAAACAGCTATATATATATATATTAATTAATTAACCTCCATGTAAAGCCAAATCTCTTAATATATATAGGAAGTGCTAAAAAGCAAAAAAAAAAAAAAGTTGAAAGCATTGCAGTGAATGAATGGGGGGACAAGAAGCAGAAGGCGACAAGTGAATTGCGCATGACCGTTGGTCATTTGTATATTTATGCTCTTCTTTTGGGACATCAGATCACGTGGACTTCATTGAATAGATTATGTTGGCTTCTGTCAGCTTCTCATCCACTAATTTCTTACTATCTATTGTTTGTTTTTTGTCATCAGGTTGCCGACTACATCTCAAGACGACAACCTTTAGTTGACACAGCATAAACATGGTTGTACGATGAAATTAATGACGAAAACAGATGTAGAAAGAAAAGTAAAAACAATATTGCTTATGTCTCTTCTATTTTGTTTTCTTCTTTTTCTTTTTTCTCTTTTCTCTTTTTTCTTTTTGAAAACAAATGTGGAAACAAAAGCAAAAAACATTAATATGGCTTATATATATATATATATATATATATATATATATATATTCAGAGTCATCCTAGGGTAATTCTTTTAAATCGCTCATTTGGCGTAGAAAATCATGATCTTTTGCCACATTATCAATCTACTACAAAATTCTATTAACACAATCTAAAATTATGTTTAAAAAGATTTTTTTTTTTTTTAAAAAAAAAAAAATTACACATATATACCATGGGGCTAATGACGTTGGAGGCCCCAACCTCTCATTTTTGCATAAAACAAATCTTAAAATTTCATTAGGCCACTCGATTGTTCGATCAGATAGTAACAGTTACGTTGTCACTATCGCTTCCCGCTAGCCTAACACGTATTTAGTCATTTCTTGGACATTATATTTTTGTTTTGTTTTGTTTTCAATTTCCATTTCTTCGCCCACATTTTCTTATACCAAAAGGGCCAAAAATAAACAAAACCTGAATTACTTAATGCAGCTAAAAACAGAAAACAGAAGGAAAGTAATCTTATGGATTTAGGATTTCTGGAGTACTCTATATTGAGTAAATTTTCTCACATTTCAACAATCATTTTCAAACTAAATAGTTGAGATTTTTGTATATCACCATTTATCACCTTAATATTTATGATATTTCTGTGTATTTTGAAAAGTAATATATAGCACGAAATGTTAAAATCAAATAACTGCAGGTGGAGATTTTGTTTCTTAGTGTGCATAGCCAAGCCCAACTTTAATATTAGATATATAAGGATAGGCCCAGAATATTCTTGTTTAGGGGGCCTAAAGCAAATCTTGGGTCTAAGTGGGCTCTGGAGGCAGCCTCTTGAGCTGCAATTTTATCGGTCTGCTGAAAATTTAAGGTAAGCCCACTTCGAGAATATTGGGCCATACACAACTCGAGCTAAGCCCATCTTCAGCAATAAAGATGTGATTGGGCCAACTCTGGACCTTTATTGTTACTAAATTATTATAATATTAAACAAAAAATTGGGTCATGCTAAGGCAGTGCAAAAAGGACACAAATTTTCTCCAAACCAGTTTGAAAAAAATATCCTCAAATCTATTTAAAATATTGGCAAGTGTCTATAAATATTTAAAAGGCACATTAAATTTAGTCTAAGTTAGTAAACTGCTATTAATGACGTTAAGAATTTAATGTGCATTTTAAATATTTATAGACACTTGGCACTATTTTAAATAGGTTTGAAGAAATTTCTATCTGTGCAAAAATGCTTACCTTTTAACACATCTTTCATTTTTTCTTCGTTGTTTAACCAGAAAAGATGACTTATGGGAGGAAAGTTGAGTTTTTGAAGGTTTTGGTGTGTAATTGTAACCTTGGTCGTTTTCAAAGTTTGTTCATGCTTTATAAACACCTTAGGGGTTTGAGGGACCTCTTAGGGTCAAGGGAAAAGTGGTGGATTAGGTTCTACTTTGACCTAAATAAACTTTGGAACTGAAAATTTTTGTAAAATACAAAGATGTAGCCCTTAGAATCAACTTTCCAACTCCACCCAGCTTTCCTTTATTTGATTTTGAAATTAAAAGATTTGATTGTTTTAAATCGACTAATTCCTCTGAATTTTGACTAATTCCTTTGATCGTTTTGATTTATCTTCCTGGCTTGGCCACCTAAAATACCTCAACCTGTCCGAGTTCATGAGAAGGTGATTGTCATTAATGAGACCACCAACCCCAACTATCCGTCCTTAAGTGAACCTCAAGACAGTTGATATATATTTGATGCTTTGGCCAATTTTTACACTGAATTAACTCTCAACTCAAATCTGAACATTACGTTCCAAAAATATGTTTTGACGCGTGAATATAGAACCTAACAACAAGGCCACCAAGAACAGATTGGAGAGGGCAAGCAATTTACTTGATCCAGTCAATGGTGAAGGATAAACTTTGTATGTCGTTTTGACACCGGATACACTTAATGTGACACTTAGCAAGCAATACTTAATTTGTAAGATTGAATAAAACGACATTAAAAAAACTAAAATTGCTCAATTAAAAATGTAAATAGGATTATTGCCCTCTTGACCCGAGACTTACCGAGTCTTTTAACATCAAAGCCGCGTCCAATAGACTTCTTCTCAGGCTGACTCCTTTTTTTTTTTAATTAAAATATACAATTTTCTTGTTTCCCCACTAGCCACTCTCTGTTGATTATCAAAGAGCAAAGCTAAAATCAAAAGCCCCAGCCGACCAACCCAGCATCTCATTGGTCCTAAACATCACCCAACACACCCTCACATGTAACGATATCACACCCCCCCAAAAGGAATCAGATAACGTACCAACGACCTTAATACAAAGAAAAGACTTCACAATTTACTACAATAATTCTGAATCTCCGGACACTTTCCTCTTTCGCTTTTGGACACTTTCTTCGAAGCTCAAATTTTCTCACAGCGAAAAACACTATAAAGGAGTTCGCCGGAAAAGTAGAAAAAAGAATCAATTTTTTTGTAAGCAGCAAACATGGCCGATCGCGAGTCCGGTGGGTGTTGCCGGTGCTGCTTCAGCTTCATCATTACTCTCGGCCTCACATCCCTCTTCATGTGGCTTAGTCTACGCGCTGACAACCCCAAATGTACGATCAAGCACTTTTACCTCCCTGTCCTCGACAAAACCTTAAATGACTCAAAAAACAGCTCCCTCATCTTTGAGCTGAAGCTGGACAACGGCAACAAGGACAAGGGGATTTACTATGATCCCATCAACCTCACTTTCTACGACAATCCCAATAGGTCGCGCCTGTTGGGGAACTTTACCATTCCTGGGTTCCGGCAGGGGCAGAACAAAAAGGCCAAGAGGATAGAGACTCTGCAGGTGAATACATCGCTGGCCACCGCGCGGGTTTCTCCAAATGGGTCGGCGGTTTTCCGGGTGGATATGGCAACGAAGCTGAGGTTCAGGATCATGTTTTGGAAGACCAAGAGGCACAACTTGATTTTATCGACCAGCGTGGAAGTCGATGAACACGGTGCTATTCCTCAACGCTACCAGAAGAAAGGGTTCCGGCTCAAGTCCGCCGCGCCGGAGCACGGCGGCGGTTGTGCGCTGATGGGACTTTTGGTTGGTTTTATGGTCTTGGTCTTGCTTAATTTTCGTTGACTTTCTTTTCTAATTTCACGAAATTGTTGGTATTGCTTTAGCCTTTATTTATTTGTAGGAAGAGTTTTTATACCTCGAAAATTGTTGAATTGTTAGAAATGTAATTTTTCCATTCTGAATTGTTATTTTTATGAACTAGTTGGTTGTTTCGGAAAATGGTGGGACAGATTTTATTATATTTTTCTTACAAGTTCATAAAAATGAGTGTGATTATTAAATTGACTGCACATAAATTTGTAATAAATATAATAAGTGAAGACAAATTCCATAACGAGTATTTTGAGGTTATGATTTAAAATAAAATTTTAAGAAAGAGGTGAAATTATTAACTTTTTAAAATTGAAAATTAATGAAATGAGAGTTTTTTTTTTTTAATTTAGAAAATGATAAATTTTCCTTATTTCTAAAAGTGTGCTCAGCCCTGGAAATAATATCGACTAGTTTCATTTATGTGACTCTGCTTTGGTGCTTTGACTGGCTGCTGGAGGAAGAAAAATTGGTCCCCATGAAAAACGCGTCTCTTGGATTTTAGCCAAGCCATATTCACCCTGTAATAACTCGCAGGACGAAGACTTACGCGTCTCTGGGAAATGCTAAAACGTAATCTTTTCTCAAAATTGGCCAATTAAAAGCTGATGTGGCAGGTTATTTTTATTATTTTATTATTAACAAAATTTTAATTTTTAAATTAAAATTAAAATAATAAAAAACTAAAAAAAGGTTACAAAGGGTGGCTGGCCAACCCATAAGGGTGACCCCCCGCCCTAGTTCTGGCTAGGGGTGGCTTCGACCACCCCAAATCGTCGGTCTAGGGTGGTCCGGCCATCCCTAGACCCAGAGACGGAGGGAGGGGGGGACCGGGGTGGGCCATGGTCCCCCCCAAAATAAGGAAAAAAAAATTATAAGTAAAAATAAAAATAAAAACCCCAAAATAAGGAAAAAAAAAATTATAAGTTAAAAAAATAATAAAAAAAAAGTAAAAAAAGTAAAATTAAAGTTTTAATTTTAGTCATTTGGCCCCTTCCAAAAAAAAAATTGGCCCTATTTTTAAATTTTTTGGCCATATCCAATAAAATTTTTTGGCTCTATTTTTTATTTTGTTGGCCCGTACCCACTAATTCTTTTTTTTTTTTTTTTTGCCCTTACTTTCAAATGTTCATTTTTTTTTGCCTTTATAGTAGTCTTTAGTTCATAAAAAACAACCAAAATAATTTTTTTTAATAAAAAAATTCTAAAGAACCGAAAAAAAAATTTGGCTGGCCCCCTTCCATAAAATTTTCTAGCTCCGTCCCTGCCTAGACCCCTGGAGGTGACCAAAACACCGTAAGGGCCATAGGATGGCTTTAGCCAACCTCAAAGCCCATTGAAGCCACCTCTATGGCCATGGGGGTGGCCGATTCACCCCCAAAACCTAAATCAAAAGAAAAAAATTTAAGGTGGCCAAACATGCCACCCCCTTGCAACTTCATTTTAGTCTTTTTTTTTTTTTTTTAGTTTTTTATTGTTTTCATTTTGATTTAAAAATTAAAAAAATTTTAATAATAAAATAATAAAATTGGCCTGCCACATCAGCTTTTGATATGCCAAATGCGAGAAAATGATTGCATTCTTGCATTTTCCCTTTGAAAATAGTAAAATCACGTTTTCCTATGTGAAAAAGTAATTTCATATATCATCCATTTATCTTTAGTTTATTTTTCTAACATTAAATTTATTATGATTCATTTCAAATTTAATTACAATTTTAAAAAGTTATATCAACTTTGAAAGCTAAAAATAATAATAATAATAATAATAATAATGATATTTAGCAAATCATGTAATGATTATAGTAAATAATACAAATTTTTACTTTAACTAACTCTTTTTAATACAATTTAATAATTTTTTTTTTTTTTGTAGAGAGAGGGAAAGAGAAAAGAAAAAAAAAATAAAAAATTGAGCATTGAAGTAGCACATAATAGTTAAATATAACTAAAATCACCTATCTGAAAAGCCCGTTGGAGATGCTTTAAAAAGTTCATAGGAAGAGTAGTTTTATTTGTCACCTTCCTATCTCCTTTCATATCCTCAAAGTATGTGGCTTGCACTATATAGATTTTAGAGTATTAAAATGAGAATATGGGGCTTAAATTAATCTTCCAATCAACTACAAGCACATATCTTTATTAATCAGCTCATAAGCTTTATATAGTGATTACATGAAAGAAATAGACATGAATAAACATGCATATTCCAAATCCTATTGGAACGACAAGTATTTGCTACTCCTCTTATTTTTAGGAGGCAGGATTCTTGCTTTATGAGCAAGAGTTAGGATTAAATCTCCCTTATTCTTTTATTGGGACTGGCCGTCACTTATCTTCCAATTCTCTTCTCAGCTGCCACTTCTTCTAGTAACTTCTTCTTCTTCTTCCATCAACCATATCTCATTCTTTCCGTATTTGGAATTCCACTTCTGTTTAACCCTCAACCATGGATATAAATATTTTTCGAATCAGTTTGGAGAATTCTTAAGCTAGTAAAAGGATAATAAATTACCGTTAAAAATATTTTTAAAGAAAATATATATATCTCACGCGTTAAAAAATACTTAACATTTATTAAAGTTGGTTGAATGTTCTTATTATAGATGATATTATATTCACATTATAGATGATATTTATAAATAAAGAAAATTGCGACAGAGGAAGATAATACAAATATGACAAGTAGCCGGTAGCGATGAAAATATCAAATCAGATTTAACTTTTATAAAAGGCAGAAGATTTTATACGTAAGTAATTTGATTATCCAATCAAATTTGATTAAAATCATTAAATTATAATAAGTTTACGCACAAAAGCATATCCATGTCCTTCTCTGTAACTTTTCAACCTGTAATTCTCCACTGTGTAGTGTGTACATGATTACATCTGCTCGCAAAAAGCAAAATAAGATAAATGCGCGTCCGACAAAGCCTTTTTTTAAAAGGAAAAGACTACAACAGTACAAAAATTGTCAGTATCCGATGCCCCACTCCTCCTTCCTCCTCACCTTCGCCCTTACTTTCTTTGAAGCTACCTTAGCCGTCGAGCTAAACATTACAAAGGGGGTTCGCCGGAGAAGAAATCACTGATTTTGTCAGTGGCAAAAACATGGCTGAGTCGTCCGGTTGCGGTTGCTGTTGCAAGTGCTGTCTGAGATTAATAATATCTATAGGTGTGCTGTCGCTGATCGTGTGGCTAACTCTACGAGCTGACACACCCAAATGTTCCATCCAATACTTTTACCTCCCTGCCCTCAACAAAACCTTAAATACCCCAAAAAACAACACCCTCTTGTTCGAGCTCAGGCTGCAGAACACCAACAAGGACAAGGGGGTTTACTATGATGCTCTGAACCTCACTTTCTATGACAATCCCAATAGATCGCTGTCGCACATCATAGGAACCTACACCATTCCTGCGTTCTACCAGGGGCACCAGAAAAAGGCGAAGAGGAGAGAGTCTGTGAAGGTCAATAACACACTGGTTTTAGGGTCGGGTCTAACAAACGGGCCCCCGGTTTTCCGGGTGGATTTGGCCACGGCGGTCAGGTTCAAGAACATTTTCTGGAAGTGGAAGAGCAAGAGGCACAAGTTGGTGGTAGCGGCAAATGTGGAGGTCAACGAACAAGGTGTTAAAGTAAACAAGAAAGGTATCAAGCTCAAGTCCGGCGCACCGGAGAATGGGTACTGCGATCGTGCGCAGGTGGGGGTTTTGCTTGGTTTGATGGTATTGGTTTTGCTTAATTTTCGTTGACTTTTCATGATTTCAACTTTCAAGGCATTTGATGGTTGATATCTTTTTTTTTTTTACCTAATTTCAGGAAATTGTTTGTATTGCTTTATGTAAGAAGAAATGCGTGTATCTTTGCAAAAATTGACTGTAGAAATTTACATTTTTAATCATAATTGTAGTGGGTTGTGCTGGCCAACATGAAGCTGAATGAGAAAGATTGAGCTATTCTTGTTTCTGGGTCAAATTGGATGATTTGTTAGTTGATTTGTCCAGGAATTATGGTACTTGTGCTTTAGATTTTTCAACTGTCCATGAGAATGAGAGAGATTAAATATGAACAGTTAAACAAAATTACTACTAAGTTCATCAGAACCTGAACGGAATTATAGTATCTGCAATGATTGTTCTTAATATCAAACCTGAATGTAATCCATTTAACACGGAAATTGGAACAAAATACAGATAGAATCCTCCCCATGTCACTAAACTCAGATGGCCAATTTGGTCTTCTCTTCTGAGACATATTAATACTGTATTCATATATATGCAACTCAGTTTGCTTAAGTTCATTGGTTAGGGGAGCTGCTGCCTTGTAGTTTTATCAGAGAATGGTATTCTCCACGACGACCGAAGGAAATGAGTTCATTATGGGAGCCTTGTTCCACAACCTTTCCATTCTTGATCACAGCAATGGAGTTGGATTTCTGTATTGTCGACAGCCGGTGAGCAACAACAACACATGTCCTGCCGACCATCATCTTCTCCAGTGCTTCTTGAACTAGATTCTCTGACATGCTATCAAGTGCACTGGTAGCTTCATCCAACAGAAGGATTGAAGAGTTCTTTAGTATTGCACGAGCTAGTGCAATCCTCTGCTTCTGGCCTCCTGATAGCTGAGCTCCTCGTTCTCCACAGTATGTGTCATACCCATCTTTCATTCCACTGCAATTGAAGCCATGAATATGTTATCAACACAACAAACAAGCTGCTGGTTTCTGTTTCCTGGTGATTTATTTATCTTTTTCTGCCTTAGTTTACAGCAATATGTGCATCATACTGCAAGTCTGCAATTATACCCTATGTTTCCATACCTTATAAATTCATGAGCATTGGCAAGAACTGCAGCCTTTCTTATCTCCGACTCAGTAGCATTCTCCTTCCCATAGACTATATTTTCGCGTATGGTTCCAGCAAAAAGAGTTGGCTCCTGACTGACTAATGCAATATGTGATCTCAGCATTCTCAGATTATAATTCTGAATATCCTGTTCATCTATATAGACGGATCCCTTTAAAGGATCATAAAACCTCTCAATGAGCCCGATAATGGTAGATTTTCCGGAACCGCTCTGCCCCACTAGCGCCACTGTTTTCCCTGCATCAATCTTAAGGCTCAGGCCCTTAAAGATCATCTGATCAGGTCTTGCTGGATATGCAAAGAAAACATTTTTAAGCTCCACGCGTCCTTTTATTCTTCTTTTAATGTTCAATCCCGATGTGTTCTCCGGATCAATCTCACTTCTCCGATCAAAGATATCAAAAACTGATTGAATGGCAGTGTTTCCTCTAGATAGATCATTAGTCATACTCCCAGCTTCAGCAATAACATAAGCAGTGAATAGCAATATAAAAAATGCTTGAAAAAGATGCTTTGGTTCTATTAGTCCTTGCGTCTGGAGCCTCCCACCGTACCACAAAGCCAAAGCTGTCGATGCTGTGTTAAAAAATTGGGAGCTAAACAGGCCAAAACCAGAAACCCAGGACTGTTGAACACTTGCCTTCCTAGGACCTCTTAAGGTTGCCCCAAAGAACCCCAATATTCTCTTCTGTGAGCAAAAAGCAGTTACAGTTCTGTGGTTAATGACTGCTTCACTTGCTAGTTGGCTAACTTCCTTCTGTGCTTTCCGGACTTTCTCAGACATACTCTTCGTCAAGACAGTCCTCGAGTAAAGGCTCCCAATGACTAATGGCTGCACGGCAATCATTACAAGTGATAGCCTCCATGTGAGGACTAGTCCTATTATGTAAGCAAAGGTGGCAGAAACTGCTTGGACCAGTAGTGAAATCCGAAATCCAGTCCCCAACAAGGGACCGAACCATGTTGGCTTCAGTCGCTAGCCTTGCACAAATGGCTGCACTTGTGTTCTCATCTTGATCAAACCACCCAATCTCAAAGGTCATTAATTTCTCGAGTAGATTCTCCCGCACCCTTTTTGTCAATCTTTCTCCCATAACTGCAAAATTGTAGTGTTGGATGATATTGGAGAAAAAGTTGAAAGCACCAATGCCTAAGAAAACAAGGGACAAGACTTTGAATTTAGACTTCTGTTAGAAGAGTTAGGGTTTGAGTTATTAGGGTTTTGGGGGTATTTTAGTCTTTATGGTATTTCCCTAATCCTATATAATAGGATGTTTGTATTAGGTTAACATAAGTTGAATAATATAATACCCTCCGCCTTTCGTGTCTAAACCGTTCATACAAACTATAACATGGTATCAGAGCTTGTTTCGATTCTTGGGTAGTTTAGTTTTCAACTTGGTGGCCGCACTGCCCGTGTGGACTAACCCACACGGGCAGTACCTTCAAAGAGCTCCGTAGAGCTGTTTTGTTCTTGTTTTAGGGTGACCGAAACTCCTTCCGGTGAAAATATATATATATATTGTTTGTTTTTTATGTTCTGTGATGCTGGCCGGATGGTTCTGTGGTGGTTTTCTATCTTGTCTGAAGTGGCCGGAGTATTCTATGGTGGGCCGGAAAAGTTGCAGCGGCCATCGGGAAAAAAAAAAAAAAAATTCCGACGATTTGATGTTTTTGGTGTTGAAACGTTACTGTGTTGCCCTCTGTTGATTCTGTAGTTGCTGTTGTTGAAGTGGTCGGAGTGTTCTGTCTTCAAGTTCCGGCGAGCTCCGGCAAAGGTCCGGCAAGCCTCCAGTGACTGTTTCTGTTATGTTTTTCTTGTGTTTTTAGGTTCTGCCGGCCAGTTCTGTGTGTTTCCGGCCAGTTTTGAAGCCCCGACGAAGTTCTGGCATATTTCCAGCAAAGCTCTGGCAAAGTTTTTTGTTTTTCCAGTATTTGTTTTCCGGCGAATCTTGTTGGTTAATCATGTGAAAATTTGTTGTTTGTTTGTTGTTTGTGATTGATGTATCCGATCGGCCTTGGATTCTTCGGCGAGAACCGATCAAGTGATCGATGCATCCGACCGGCCTTGGTGTTTTACGGCGAGAACCAATACCAAGATCGATGTATCTGACTAGCCTTGGATGCTCCGGCAAGAACTGATCAAGTGATCGTTGCATCCGACCGGCCTTGGTGTTTTTCGGCGAGAACCGATCAAATGGTTGTTCAAGTTACCAACGAGTTTTCGACCGGCGTTGAAGTTTTATTTAATTAACTTGTGTGGTCCAAGCAGTTCCAACTTGAGGAGGAGTGTTAAAATATGTTTTCTAGTTGTTTTTCGTTTACTTGTATCTTCCAAGCTGGATTCATATGATGTATATGCTCCAACTTGAGGGGGAGTGTTAGAAGAGTTAGGGTTTGAGTCATTAGGGTTTTGGGGGTATTTTAGTCTTTATGGTATTTCCCTAATCCTATATAATAGGATGCCTGTATTAGGTTAACATAAGTTGAATAATATAATAACCTCCGCCTTTTGTGTCTAAACCGTTCATACAAACTATAACAACTTCATTTAAGATTCAGGGAGAAAATAGATTGATAGAGTAATCCCACGCAGTAGGCATTTATGGGATGTACTGCTCCAGAGCCACTAGTGCTCGATCTCACGCTGATTGGGCTTGATGGGATGTTCATTTTGTGGTGGCTTCTTCCCTCTACTGGAGAACTGGGAATGTTGGAAGCTTCATTTTGCATTACCACCTGCTGCAACTGCCCCATCTTGGAATATTCCCCACCTTGCCCACCATTCATTTGCATCAGCTCACTGTGTGAACCTGATTCAACTACTTTGCCAGCTTGAAGAACCACAATCAGGTTTGCTGTCCTGATCGTGGACAGGCGATGGGCAATGATGATTGTTGTCTTCCCTTTGAACGCCAGATCAATTGCCTCCTGCACTATCCTTTCAGACTGTACATCAAGTGCACTAGTGGGTTCATCTAGCAGCAGGATTTTTGGGTCCCTGAGTAGAGTTCTGGCTATGGCAATTCTTTGCTTCTGACCGCCAGACAATAGGAATCCAAATTGGCCAACCTGGGGAAACCATAGTTGTACATGTTATGAAGTATTCACCGAAAGCAGCATGCAGTTGTGATACTTTCTTAAATGCTGAACGTCTGCAAAAGTTCATAATTCATGTCCTATAGAGTCAGGTATCATCTTAAAGCTAAAGTAATTCATTCCTATAGAAGCAAATATCATCTGCAATTGAGTAAATGTTGCAAAAAACCATTCTGGGGCTTAAGAAGCATTCTCGATCGATCTCACAGATTTATTTCTAGCAAAATCTTTTTTGCTATTGCATAGAAAAATTTAAGAGGCGATTAGAAATACTTAAAAATGTCTATTGGAAGTATGCATTTCTTGAAGTACCTTAAAAAACTTCACAGAAGCATAGCAAACTAGAAAGTATATTCTGAGCTAGAAGTGTAGAAGTTGGCTTACTTGAGTTTCATATCCGTCTGGTAACTTGACAATATGAAGTCATGCGCATTGGCTGCTTTGGCTGCGTTTATGACACTATCCATTGAAGCTCCTTCTTTCCCAAATAGTATATTCTCTTTAATGGATGTTGCAAATAGAACAGGTTCCTGATTTACTAGACCCAGTTGGGATCTCAACCATTTCAACTGAAGTCTTCTTATATTGTAGCCATCAAAGAGTATATCTCCTTCAATGGGTTCGTAAAATCTTTCAAGCAGTGCAATGACTGTGGACTTGCCTGAACCACTGCCCCCAACAAGACCTACTCTATTACGTGCTGGAACGTAAGATTGAAGTCTTGTAAGATTGGCGTCTCAGGCCTTGATGGATAATTAAAATATGTCTTTAAAAATTCAATTTCTCCTCTTAACATATGATAAAGCCTTCCCCTTTGTATCTTCAGAGTCTATAGGTGGAACCCGATCAATCATCTCGGAAATCCAAGAGGCAGCAGTTGTTGCCTCTGTAATCCCAGTTAGATTAGGGAGCGCACTCAAAACACTCCTGAAATTACAAATTTATTAGTTCTAAATTGAAATCAAGGAGCTGAAGCCTAAGCAATTAGTGAGAAACATAAGATCCTCACAGTCCTTCCATGATTACATTAAACCCAGCTATGATCACATGGCCACCCATTTCATGTTTTTGAGTAACCAAATAAGTCCCAACCCAAGCCTGAAAACCCCAACCTACATATATAATTCCCATGCTCCCCATCAGCACTCCCTTTACACGTCCTTGTTTTACTCCAAATTCCAAAGTTGTTTGAAGTGCACGGCTGAATCTTTCTAGTGTCTGACTCTCCCCCACATAAGAATATACAGTTCTTACTGAAGAAATAGCTTGTTCTGCAATCCCTCCAGCAACTCCATAAGATTCAATCATCTTCATTGCCAGGCCCGTCATGATATTCCCAAACACAAGTCCTGGAGTGATGAACGTTACTGAAAGTGGTATAGCCGCCGGTGTAAGTCTCCACGATAGTGTGAAGGCAGATATGTGGCAGAAGAAGAAAGTCGACATGTAAGCAAGACAGTCAGGTATCTGCATATAGAAAGGAAACCAATTTCAACAAACAGCACAGAGAGGAAGAGAAGTTTTATATAATAATTTCATTTTGCTTTTCCCTCTGCCTAAAGGAAGTGCAGCAACTTCCCCCCACATGTATCTTCTATCATACTTCCACTTGATTGACATGGTCCTCTGTTTGGGGTAGGAGGTAACCACAATTGTCTTCTCTTCTACTAATAAATTCTCTCTTGCTTTATTCCATGAAACCCCCAATCTCTTTTAATACAAGAAAAATATGACGGAATATTTATCAAGTAACAAAGAAGCATATCTATTTCATGGTCCTGATTATCATTGGTTGTAACGGGTTTTTACTTATCATCGTCTTATATGAGTGGGGTAATTTTTGCAGAAATACGTAATAAGACTATCATTCTTTCTAGGACTTCTCTTTCTGTGCAATTTAGAATATGATTTTGAGTACTGATGTCTGCTTAATTCCATCGTAATAGGACTTAATCAGGGAAGGCTGTTATGGAAATCAAACCTTCTCACATAAAGCAACTTGGATTGAATTGGCGTCCGAGGAGATGAGTGTCACAACTTGGTTGGTTGTTGAAGTGCCAGCAGTTTGGGTGTCAAAGAAACCAACGTCTTGTCTAAGGACAGCTTTCAGGTACTCCATTTTCATCCGAGAAGTCTGCCTCTCTGCAGTTCTTGCCCATCATAGCCCTTCTGCAAGACCAAATGTCGACCACAATGCAAAACAAAAGGTATGTTTAAATTCATGTGCTAAACGGCACTTCTTTGAAGCCAAAGATGATTCCTGAAACGAATCTACTAGAACTTTCAATACTCCAACATACCCACAAAAGCAGAAAGTCCAACTCCAATTGCAGCATAGAGCAGCCTGAGAGCATACTGCAAAATGGAAATGACAGAAGCAAGTTTACAAATTTAAATTGCATTAAGTACAAATTCCACGATACAGTAAAAGGGACTATCAAGGGCATTAAAAAATGAAGTTGAGACAACTCCATTTTGCAGTATGCTCTCAGGTTACATGAGAGAACTGAACATGCTTACCTTGTCAACCACATCGTTTGTCAAAGGGTTCTTGTTGCCATTTCCGTAATCATTTATCACACCACTTACAATGAACATCATCAGAGGGTTCTGCAACCCATCTCCAATGCTGCCCAAAGTCCCCAACAGCATCAGCAACATGTCCAGGCGATCTGCATATCGGAAAATGCTACCTTTGGCCCTCATTTTCCAAAGTCTTTTAGCCGAGGTGGCCAACTCGTAAAGGGATAATTAACTTTCACCTATATTATGCACTCTTAATATAATATAGAACTAAAATTTATCCATGCATAGTTAACTTGTCGTGGACTCAACATCAGCAGGCTGTCAATTAGTATCTGTTATATTGTCTTTTTTATTATGGCTAACGCCAATGCCAAAGAGAATGAGTTAATGGGTTTTTTAAATTGCCGGCGTGGATTGGTTGCCCATGAATGTTTGTTTCCATAACTCCAACCAGTAATTTTACGAGGTACATCTCTTAGTTCACTGTTTGTTTCCATAACTCCAACCAGTAATTTTACGAGGTACATCTCTGATCTCTTGGTTCACTGTTTGTTTTGTTTGCATATATTCTCTACTCTTATTATTGAAGTACATGGAAACTTAATCCTCAATCATTGAAAGATTAATCATCGATTCTCAGGGGCAAACATGGAAAATTAGTCTTCAAAAAGAAAAACTCAAGATCCGATTCTCTGATTATTGTCGCATCATTTCAGCATTTTCCTTTCCTTTCGTAACTTAGTTTTGCAACTTTACTTGTATTGTAGTATTTTCTTTGTTTAGACATTTGTTTCCCTTCTTCTTTTTCTTTTTTTTTCTTTTTTTTTTCGTTGAGTCTATATAAAATACTGCTGGCAGATATTTTCGAAAATTTTTGAATCATAAATCAATTGAAGCTTTAATTTTCTCTTGGACTTTTGTCAAAACTTTGCTCGGATGACATTATTCTTCAGATTTTATCGAGAATAGAAGACATCATTGCTTGTGTTCTGTTTGTTAGGAAATCTATCATTTTTCTAGAAATAGTGAGACACGAAAATTAAGAAGAACGTAAAAACAAGCTATTACAAAACATAGAAATTTACGTGGCTCACTACTAAGTACTACGTTCTATAGATTTTCAGCGAGGTTTCACTATTTTTTAGAGAGACAATACAAGAGGCGTCAATAATAGGTCCATACAAAACCCTAGTAAAAAACGACAATAAATTATCTTAGGCCACTATATGGATTAAGCCTAAAATCTCATTTAAACCATGGGGCTTCCAACGTCGAACCGAGTCGGATGCGAATTGGATCTAATACAAAATCAGGCTTCTCATAGCTTAACATTGTTGCTATCTCGCTAGCCACTATGTCATAAAAATAAATGAGTTTCAAATTGAATTTATTTAGTTAATTGACGCCGGTGTGTCTCCCCTTTGAAAGGGAAACCCAATCATTCTCTTAACTTTTTCTAACAAATAAGTGGTCTCATGTCACAAAAAACAAAAAGAGCAACAAAGTTATTCACATTTTTTAATGTAATTCTCTGAGATAGGGCTCATCGAATACTAATCCTGCAGGTTGCTTTCTATAGGTAATTTTGTATTTTGATTTATCCCGCACTTGTAGATTAGCACAAAACTGTAATTGGTTTTCTTACACAAAACAGGAAAAAAGAGGTTCCTAAGTTTATCAGAAAAGAAATTAAACGAAAAAAAAAAAAAAAAAACAGAACTTTTAGTTTTCTAACCATTCCCGTTTGAAAGTATAATAGGCTTGTTACAAATAATTACGTACATATCTGCATTGATAGTAATTATTATCTCCATGTGAAACTCAGACGACCAATATGGGGACGGACTAATACATGATATACCAGTTCATCGTTTGGGGGAGCTGCCGCCTTGTAGTTTTAGAGAATAGTATGCTCCACCAGGGCCTAAGGAAATGAGTTCGTTATGGGAGCCTTGTTCCACAACCTTTCCATTCTTGATCACAGAAATGGAGTTGGATTTCTGTATTGTCGACAGCCGGTGAGCAACAACAACACATGTCCTGCCAACTATCATCTTCTCCAGTGCTTCTTGAACGAGATTCTCTGACACACTATCAAGTGCACTGGTAGCTTCATCCAACCGAAGGATTGAAGGGTTCTTTAGTATTGCACGAGCTAGTGCTATCCTCTGCTTCTGGCCTCCTGATAGCTGAGCTCCTCTTTCTCCACAGTATGTGTCATACCCATCTTTCATTCCACTGCAATTGAAGCCATGAATATGTTATCAACAAACAAGCTGCTGGTTTCTGTTTCCTAGTAATTTTTTTTTTTTTTGCCTTAGTTTACAGCAATATGTGCATCATACTGCAATTATTTCCTATAGTTTCCATACCTTATAAATTCATGAGCATTGGCAAGAACTGCAGCCTTTCTTATCTCGGACTCAGTAGCATTCTCTTTCCCATAGACAATATTTTCGCGTATGGTCACAGCAAAAAGAGTTGGCTCCTGACTGACTAATGCAATATGTGACCTCAGCATTCTCAAATTAAAGCTCTTGATATCCTGTTCATCTATATATACGGATCCCTTTGAAGGATCATAAAACCTCTCAATCAGCCCGATAATGGTAGATTTGCTGGAACCGCTCTGCCCCACCAGAGCCACTGTTTTCCCTGCATCAATCTTAAGGCTCAGGCCCTTAAAGATCTCCTGCTCAGGTCTTGCAGGATATGCAAAGAAAACATTTTTAAGTTCCACACATCCTTTTATTCTTCTTTTAATGTGCAGTCCACCTGTGCTCTCTGGATCAATCTCAGTTCTCCGGTCAAGAATAGCCAAAACTGATTGAATGGCACTGCTTCCTTTAGATATATCACTTGTCATGCTCCCAGCTTCAGCAATGATATAAGCAGTGAATAGTAATATCAAAAATGCTTGGAAAAGATGCTTTGGTTCTATTAGTCTTTGCGTCAGCAGCCTCCCACCATACCAGAATGCTAAAGCTGTCGAAGCTGTGTTAAAAAATTGGGAGCTAAAGAGGCCAAAACCACCAACCCAGGACTGTTTAACACTTGCCTTCCTAGGACCTGTTAAGGTTGCACCATAGAGCCCCAATATTCTTTTCTGAGAAGAGAAAGCAGTTATAGTTTTTTGGTTAATGACTGCTTCGCTTGCCAATTGACTTCCTTCCTTCTGTGCTTTCCTGGCTTTGGCAGCCATACTCTTCATCAAGACACTCCTCGCGTAAAAGCTCCCAATGACTAATGGCTGTACAGCAATCATTACAATGGATAGCCTCCATGTGAGGACTAGTCCTAGTATGTATGCAAAGGTTGCCCCAAAAGCTGCTTGGACCAGCAATGACAACCGGTCTCCGACAAGCGACCGAACCATGTTTGGCTTCAGTTGCTAACCTTGCACAAATGGCTGCACTTGTGTTCTCATCTTGATCAAACCATCCAATCTCAAAGGTCATTAGTTTCTTGAGTAGATTCTCCCGCACCCTTTTGGTCAACCTTTCTCCCATAACTGCAAAATTGTAGTGGTGGAGGATATTGGTGAAGAAGTTGAAAGCACCAATGCCTAAGAAAACAAGGGACAAGACTCTGGATTTAGACTTCATTTCGGGTTCAGGGAGGAAATAGATTGATATGAGTAATCCCACACAGTAGGCATTTATGGGTTGTACTGCTCCAGAGCCTATGGCTCCCAAGCACCCAAGCACTGCTTTTCCCCCCTCTGGCGCATTCATTTTCAGTAAACGCCACTGGGAAGGAGAAGAATAGGAAGATTTCTTCACATATTCTTCATCACTGTCATCATCAGGGTCATATTGGATGGAATAGGAGTAGGGTGTGCCCATGGAAAATGCCTGGCTGAAGGGATATAACATTGGAGAGCTGTAAGTGCTTGATCTCACGCTCATTGGGCTTGATGGAATTCTCCATCTGTGGTGGCTTCTTTCCTCTATTGAATAACTGGGAATGTTGGAAGCTTCATTTTGAATTGCCACCTGCTGCAACTGCACCATCTTGGAATATTCCCCACCTAGTCCACCATTTATTTGCATCAGCTCATTGTGTGAACCTGACTCAACTACTCTTCCAGCTTGAAGAACCACAATCAGGTTCGCAGTCCTGATCGTTGACAGGCAATGAGCAATGGTGATTGTTGTCCGCCCTTTCGACGCCTGATCAATTGCCTCCTGTACTATCCTTTCAGATTGTGCATCTAGAGCACTTGTGGCTTCATCGAGTAGCAGGATTTTTGGATCCCTGAGTAGAGCTCTGGCTATGGCAATTCGTTGCTTCTGACCTCCAGACAATTGGAATCCAAATTGGCCGACCTAGGGATACCATAGTCGTACATGTTATGAAGTATTCACTGAAAGCAGCTTGCAGCTGGAACCATTTATTAAAGAGAAATGCTATATAGTAGACTATTATATGATTGCCATACAACTTGAATGATGTGGTAATAAAAATCAGCTATTGATTATTCCTTTTTACAGGCTCTTTCTAATTTAGAAGCTGATTTTTGCTGCTATGTCATCTCAATTACATGATAAATGCTAAAAATTTTCAAAAGGTCATAATTCATGTCCTACCGAGTTAAATAAACATCTTAAAGCCACAGTAATTCATTCCTATGGAAGCAAAGTATCATCTGCAAATGAATAAATGCTCTAGAAAGCCATTTTTGGGGCTTAGGGAGCATCCTCCACTGATCTTACTTGGAAGTATGTATTTCTTGTAGTACCTTAAAAAACTTCACACAAGCATAGCAAACTAGAAAAGATATTCTGAGCTAGAAGTGTAGAAGTTGGCTTACTTGAGTTTCATATACGTCTGGTAACTTGACAATGAAGTCATGTGCATTTGCTGCTTTGGCTGCGTTTATGACACTGTCCATTGAAGCTCCTTCTTTCCCAAATAGTATATTCTCTTTAATGGATGTTGCAAACAGAACAGGTTCCTGATTTACTAGACCCAGTTGGGATCTCAACCATTTCAGCTGAAGTTTTCTTATTTTGTAGCCATCCAAGAGTATATCTCCTTCAATGGGGTCGTAAAATCTTTCAAGCAGTGCAATGACAGTGGACTTGCCTGAGCCACTACCCCCAACAAGACCTACTCTGTTACCTGCTGGAACCTTAAGGTTGAAGTCTTGTAAGATTGGCGTCTCAGGTCTTGATGGATAACAAAAATATATGTCTTTAAATTCGATTTCTCCTCTCACATATGATAAAGCTTTCCCCTTTTTATCTTCAGAGTCTATAGTAGGAACCCGATCAATCATCTCGGAAATCCGGGAGGCCGCAGTTGTAGCCTCTGTAATCCCAGTTAGATTTGGGAGCGCGCTCAAAACACTCCTGAAATTACAAAACCAAATTTATTAGTTCTAGATTGAAATCAATTGGTGAGAAACTTGTGATCAGTTATAAGGAGATGACTCACAATCCTCCCATGAGCACATTAAACCCTGCAACGAACACATGTCCACCCATGTTTTTGAGTAACCAAATAAGTCCCAACCCAAGCCTGGAAACCCCAACCTACATATATAATTCCCATGCTCCCCAACAGCAATCCCTTTACAAATCCTTGTTTTACTCCAAATTCCAATGTCGTCTGAAGTGCACGGCTGAATCTTTCTAGTGTCTGAGGCTCCCCCACAAAAGAATATACAGTTCTTATTGAAGAAATTGCTTGCTCTGCAATCCCTCCAGCGACACCATAAGATGCAATCATCTTCATTATCAGGCCCAGCATGATATTTCCGAACACAAGTCCTGGAGTGATGAACATTACTGAAAGTGGTATAGCCGCCAGTGTAAGTCTCCATGAAAGTATGAAGGCAAATATGTGGCAGAAGAAGAAAGTCGACATGAAAGCAAGGCAGTCGGGTATCTGCACATACAAAAGAAACCAATTTCAATAAGCAGCGTACAGACGAAGAGGAGTTTTATATAACAATTTTCTCTTGCTTTTCCCTCAGTCTATGCTCTAAAGGGAGTGCAGCAACTCCACTTGATTGACATGGCAGGAATTCAGAGCTAACCTTTTTCCCACAAGTCTCTCTATCTCTCTAAATACATAATAAAACTAACATTCTTGCTAGGCCTTTGCAGTCTCTGCAGTTTTAGAATATGATTTTGGGAACTCATGTCTGCTTAATTCCTCTGTTATAGGCCTAATAAGGGAAGGGTGCCATGGAAATCAAACCTTCTCACATAAAGCAACTTGGATTGAATTGGCGTCCAAGGTGATGAGTGTCACAACTTGGTTGGTTGTTGAACTACCAGCAGCTTGGTTGTCAAAGAAACCAACATCTTGTCTAAGGACAGCTTTCAGGTACTCCATTCTCATCCGAGAAGTCTGCCTCTCTGCAGTTCTTGCCCAACATAGCCCTTCTGCAAGAGCCAATGTCGACCACAATGCAATAAGAAAGATAGGTTTAAATTTATGTGCTAACCAGCACTTCTTTCAAGCCAAAGATGATTCCTAAAAGAATCTACTAGAACTAAAGTGTGACATACCCACAAAAGCAGAAAGTCCAACTCCAATTGCAGCATAGAGCAGCCTGAGTGCATGCTGCAAAATGGAAATGATAGAAGCAAGTTCTCAAATTCAAATTGCATTAAGCACTAAATTCCAAGATACAGTAAAAGGGACTATCAAGGGCATTACAAAATTACATTAAGCTCCATTCATTTGTGAAAATTCTGATTTAGTCTTCAAGTTGTTAAACACAATATTACCAAACCAATTGTTAAGCCAATTACCACAATTATCAATACTAAAATTCAAGAAAGCATAAAATCAAACGACACAAAGATTTTGGTAATGAAGTGAAAACCTTTTTAAGTATTCCTCAAAAGTAAAATTGCTCCAGAAACCAGCCAACCCTAAAAGCATCCACCATAGAAGATTTGTGTTACATATTGATCTTAGTTACAAAACTTTTGTAACCCCGACAATCTACAAGTTCACCTCCCACCACAATGGCTCTAGAACTTTTGGCTTCTTCTGCACGAATTGCCTTCATGAATCAACCTTGTCCGCTTCAACCTAGAACTATAGTGGCTATAGGCTTTTCTATGGTTTGAATGACAATGATGAAATAAGGAAAAATGTAGAAATTGTTTAAGCTCAAGAACAATGGTAGACACCTCCAATAAGGATGAAAATTCGCCTCTCAGGTTGTATGAAAGCCGTTGAATATGAGACTTATATTGAGGTTGAGAAAAATGAAGTTTTTAGGCTAAGTCAGTTAAGTTTAAAACTCTCAGGCGGATGTCTCATTTGAACAAGATTGGTTCTTGTTAGAACACGAGCTAGGGTTTCATGTATTCACCCATTTGTTCGACCATTCAGATCTAGGTAACCAAAAATCTCACTCTTTGCTTCTATTCATGTTTCAATCTTTTCTCAAATAAAAAACCCGCCTCTGTGTTGTTTGCATCTTCAAAAGGTAAGAATTTCATACAAACTTTAGATAGAACTCACCCTTAAAAATCAACTTATAAGAAGAGGGTACTTACGAGCTTATTGCTTATATATGCATTGTTAAGATTGTACTTAAATCATGTGGAACACTTCTGATTGTAACATATCACCACACTCCGCAACCTACTTCCACGACGGCCTACTCTATCGGCATTGACCCGATGATAGCTATTTTTTCTTTGGTAGCTCCACTCACCTATCAATATTCAATGGCTCAATACTATGACCATACATAGTACCAAAACATTTAATGCAGTTTATAAGCCAATCGTGAAGGAGGATCTCTCAAGAGAGCCAAATTTTTGAAGTTCAAGTGCGAGCTACAAGAAGCGTTCTACACAAGCTACAGGAGGCGTTTGCTAAAATGCCGATGGGACCGGTTAAGAATTAAAGGGATGCTAAATATAGAGGAGTCTATGAAAGTCAAGGGATGCGCCAAGAATTTGTTGGTGGGGAGTCCAATGATTACCGGATGAAGATCGATCTTTCCTGTTTCAATTGTCATCTTCATATCAGAGATTTTTCAGATTGGGTGACAAAGATCTAAAGATTCTTCGAGTACATGTGTATTCCTAAGGACTGCAAGGTAAAATTGGCGGCATACAAATTCAAAAGAGGAGCCTCTATCTGGTGGGAGGAACTACAACTCTTGGATAAGAAGATTTATGTCACGTAAAGAAAGGAGAGCTGTTGCATAAGAGTTGGGAAGCTGAAGGGAAAGGCAGCAGGAGCATGACAGTTAATTCTGTTAGGAGGCATTGCAGCATGTGTATAATAGAAGCTGTTATAGTAGTTGTTAGTAGTTAGTTGCAAAAGTTGTTACAGTTAGTTGTAAACAATTGTATGCCTAATTGCCTTGACTGCTAAGCTTATATAAGGCTGGTTAAGTGCAAGAAGGGGATTATCTTTGGAGAAGGGTACAAACATTGTATGGAGATTAGCCATCTCGAATTGGCCAAGTTGTTCAATAAGAAGAAGTCATCCATTTCTCTCTCAAAGTCTCTTACTTACACTCTTTCTCTTTCATTTTCCTTTCTAATTCTGGTTTGGCAGTAACTTTCCTGTTACAAGTGGTATCAGAGCCATTTGTTTTCTTTTCATGAAAACTAGATCTATGGGGCAAGATTCTGATTTGGTGCAGTTCAGGAAGGACTTTAAGCAGTTGCAGGATGATTTTTTAGAGAGGAATGCAAGACAGGATAGATTGGAGAAAAAGCAGGATGACCAGTTTGCTTTCTTGAGTGAACAGTTGGCACAAGTGATGAGAGGCATTCAAGAATCGCAGAGGGCACCAGAGCAAAGAGATAAAAGTTCCTCTTTTGACACTATGGAGGCCAATTTTGGTTCAACCTCAAAAGGAAGGATTCATGCAACAAATGGTGCAGGGTTTCAGGCAGGAGATGGATTTCACACTAAGTCCATTCGGTTGGAGTTTCCTAAATTTAATGGGGAGGATCCATTGAATTGGTGTTACAAGGCTGAGCAGTTCTTTGATCACTACTCTACACCAGATTGTCAAAGGTTGAAGATTTCTTCTTTTCATATGGAAGGTACAGCCTTAATTTGGTTTCAAGAATTGCATAAATCAAATTCTTTTGCTACTTGGGATGATTTTGCTAGAGCATTACAGACTAGATTTGGTATGGGGTCTTATGATGACCCTATGGAAACATTGTCAAAGTTGAAACAAGAAGGATCTTTGCAGGAATATAAGCAACAATTTGAAGTATTAGCTAATAGAGTAGCTGATTTACCTGAAGCACATAAATTGAGTTGCTTTATGGGGGGGTTAAAAGATGAAATTAGATTGGCAGTAAAGATGTTTAAACCTAAGGCTCTAGTTGATGCTTATTCTTTAGCAAAAATTCAGGAGGATTATGTGTGCAATTTCAGAAAAAGCACTAAACCACAATGGAGTCAACTCCCTTATAATAATGCTGCAAGAAGTTTTGGGGGAGAAAGTAAGAGTACTGGGTTTTTGGGAGGAAAAACTACTCTTTTTGGTCAACAGAAGAGTCTTGAGAATGCTGCGAATGGTAATAACCAGAATAAAGCTACTCTTCCTGTTTCTGGTAAAGCAATGTTACCAGTTCAAAAAATTTCTAATGCTGAGATGATGGATAGAAGGAAGAAAGGATTGTGTTATAACTGTGATGCTAAGTGGAGCCGTGACCATGTTTGTGCTTCACCAAGACTGTTCTTGATTGAGGAGATCGAAGAGAAGGTGAACAGTTTAAAAGAGGTTGAAGAAGAACCAGATCCAGGTGAATTTTTTTTAGAAGAATTTCCTGAAATCTCTTTGCATGCCATTATTGGAAATCCTACTCCTAAGACTATGAGGATTGTAGGTATGATAAACAATCACAAGATAATAATTTTGATTGATTCTGGAAGTACACATAACTTCTTAGATCAGGAAAGGATTAAGGGAGTGGGAATTCAGCCTGTGAATAATGAATCTATCAAAGTTAAAGTAGCTAATGGTGATGAGCTTGTAAGCCCTGGTAAATGTAATAACACAAAGGTGAGGTTGCAAGGTTATACTTTTGTTGTTGATCTTTATATTTTACCTTTGGCTGGTTGTGATATGGTACTTGGCATTCAATGGTTGAGGACTTTAGGGCCTATATTGTGGGATTTTCTTAATCTCACTATGCAGTTTGTGTATGAGGAAAGAACTTGTTTGCTGGAAGGGCTGGTTGCTAATCTGAATCTGTGTGTAGAAGATGATGAATCCTTTAAACTAAGTAGAAGTGAGAACAAGGGTGTCTTGTTGCAGCTTCTTGGTGATGATAGTACCCAGATGCAAGGGGATGAAGATGGAAGGAAGCAAAACAAAGAAGTTGGTCCTATGGCTCAGTTATTGGAAGAATTTGCAGATGTTTTTGCTGATCTTAAGGAGTTGCCTCCTAAAAGATCTCATGATCATGCAATACATTTGAATGAGGGTGCACAGCCTGTTTCAGTGAGGCCATACATGTACCCTTTTTACCAAAAGGAGGAGATAGAAAAGATTGTGAAGGAGTTGCTGCAGTCTGGAGTAATTAGATGCAGTCAGAGCCCATTCTCTTCTCCAGTTTTACTTGAAAGGAAGGCAGATGGCAGCTGGAGGATGTGTATGGATTATAGAGCCTTGAATCAAGTAACTATCAAGGACAAGTTTCCTATACCAGTTGTGGATGAGTTGTTAGATGAGTTGTGGGGAGCTCAATGGTTTTCTAAACTTGATTTAAGATCTGGTTATCATCAGATTAGGGTGGTAGAGAGGGATATTCATAAGACTGCCTTCCGCACTCATGAGGGCCATTATGAATTTTTAGTGATGCCATTCGGCCTTACTAATGCTCCATCTACCTTTCAAAGCCTTATGAATCAGGTTTTTAAACCTTTTCTTAGAAAGTTCATCTTAGTTTTTTTTGATGATATTCTGGTTTTCAGCAAAGATTTGGATACTCATAAGCAGCATTTAAGGATCACTTTGGATTTATTGAGGAAGAATCAGTTATATGCCAAAATGTCTAAGTGTAAGTTTGGTTGTCAGGAGGTGGAGTATCTTGGACATGTGATTTCTGCTTCTGGTGTTAAGGCTGATCATGAAAAGATTCAAGCTATGGTTGAGTGGCCTTTTCCTAAAACTCTTAAGTCTTTGAGAGGGTTTTTGGGACTCACGGGTTACTACAGAAAATTTATTCAAGGGTATGGATCTATTGCAGCCCCATTGACAGCTATGTTAAAGAAAAATGCTTTTGCTTGGGATGAAGCAGCTGTGGGTGCATTTAACAGTCTCAAGGCTGCCATGACAGCAGCTCCAGTCCTAGCTCTTCCTAACTTTTCCCAGCCATTTGTGATTGAGTGCGATGCTAGTGGTATTGGAATTGGAGCAGTGTTAATGCAAGCTGGTAGGCCAATAGCATTCTTGAGTAAAGCCCTCAAAGGGAAAGCTGTTCATATGTCCACTTATGAGAAGGAGTTGTTTGCCCTAGTAACAGCTATTCAAAAATGGAGACCTTATTTGGTTGGGAGGCCATTTATTGTCAAAACAGACCATCAAAGTCTGAAATTCCTATTAGAGCAGAAGGTGGGTACCCCATTTCAGCAGAAATGGATAACTAAATTGATTGGCTATGACTTTATAGTGGAGTACAAAAAGGGAGTGGATAATAGAGTAGCGGATGCTCTATCAAGAAGGGAGGATTGGGAACCTGAGTTGACCTTGTCTCTTCTATCCATACCTACTATTAGTTGGATAAATGATTTAAGGGCTGAGTATGAAACTGATGTGCAACTAAAGGCTTTAATGGAACAATGGAGGACAGGAGAGTTAGATTCAAACAAGTTTTTCCTTAGGGATAAGTTGCTGTTTTATAAGAAGAGGTTATACATTGGGAGTTCTCAGGCCATAAGAGCACAAGTTTTGCATTTTGTGCATAGTGATCCGATTGCAGGCCACTCAGGGTTTGAAAAAACATTGCAAAGAGCCAAGAGGGATTTTTATTGGAAGGGGATGACTACTGATCTCAAGAAGTTTATTAGAGAGTGTGAAGTTTGTCAGCAATCTAAGTATGAGAATATGTCTCCAGCTGGCTTGTTGCAGCCTCTTCCTATTCCTAGCAAAGTGTGGACTGATGTGTCTATGGATTTTGTGGAAGGACTACCAATTTCTCAAGGGAAATCAATGATCTTGGTGGTAGTAGACAGATTGTCTAAGTATGGCCATTTTATTGCTCTTTCTCATCCCTATACAGCTATTAAAGTAGCTCAAGTGTTTGTTCAAGAGGTCATCAGATTACATGGAATGCCTACTTCCATTGTTTCAGATCGAGACCCTATTTTCACTAGTGTCTTTTGGAGAGAGTTATTCAAGCTGCAGGGCACTACTTTGAAGTTTAGTACTAGTTATCATCCTCAAACTGATGGCCAAACTGAGATTGTTAATAAGTGTGTGGAGACTTATTTGAGGTGTTTTGTGCAAGAGAGGCCTAAGCAATGGTTGTCTTGGTTGCCATGGGCAGAGTATTGGTATAATACTACTTGGCATGCTTCTACTAAGATGACACCTTTTGAAGCTGTTTATGGCATTCCCCCTCCACGGTTACTCACCTACATTCCGGGGACTACAAAGTTGGATGCTGTAGATGAAGTTCTTCGATCCAGAGAGCAAATTCTGTCTTTGTTAAGGAGTAATCTGCAGCAAGCTCAACAGAGGATGAAAAGGTATGCTGATTTGAGGAGATCAGAGAGAGAATTTGAGGTAGGGCAGATGGTTTATCTAAGGCTGCAGCCCTATAGACAACAATCTGTGGTTACTAGAAGATCTTTGAAGTTATCCCCTAGGTTTTATGGCCCATTTCAGATCATTCGCAGGGTGGGGAAGGTAGCCTATGAGTTAGATCTTCCAGTGGCAGCTCGGATTCATCCAGTTTTTCATGTCTCTCAGTTGAAGTTGAAGTTGAAGTTGGGTAACAAGAATTTTCTTATTCCTAAACTACCTCCAGTGGATGTGCATGGGGTCCCTCAACCAGAACCCTTGAAAATTTTGGCTAGAAGGAGTAAGCAGCAAGGTCGTCGTGCAATTACTGAAATTCTGGTTCAGTGGGTTGGCCAAACTGTTGATGATGCTTCTTGGGAGGACTTGTTTGCTTTACAGCATGCTTATCCGCACCTTGTGGGCAAGGTGCTTTAGAGAGGAAGGCTATGTCACGTAAAGAAAGGAGAGCTGTTGCATAAGAGTTGGGAAGCTGAAGGGAAAGGCAGCAGGAGCATGACAGTTAATTCTGTTAGGAGGCATTGCAGCATGTGTATAATAGAAGCTGTTATAGTAGTTGTTAGTAGTTAGTTGCAAAAGTTGTTACAGTTAGTTGTAAACAATTGTATGCCTAATTGCCTTGACTGCTAAGCTTATATAAGGCTGGTTAAGTGCAAGAAGGGGATTATCTTTGGAGAAGGGTACAAACATTGTATGGAGATTAGCCATCTCGAATTGGCCAAGTTGTTCAATAAGAAGAAGTCATCCATTTCTCTCTCAAAGTCTCTTACTTACACTCTTTCTCTTTCATTTTCCTTTCTAATTCTGGTTTGGCAGTAACTTTCCTGTTACAATTTATTTGATAAAACTACCAAGTCAAGTATCTTATTGGTGTTTATCTCTATTTGATAGAAATATCAACAAAGATCTTGATTTACAAACATTCAAAACATAGATCTTGAAATCATCATTAAATTAGAAACAAGGATTTTAAAATCAACAAGTGCAAAAAGCACAAGCGGTCTGTGGCATATTTTTCTAAAGACATATTATATACTATACTCTCATTTCACTGAATTGATGTAGTAGTGCTCACCGGTCCTTGGATTCTTTTTATTTTTATTTTTTATTATTATTATTTTTTTTAACAATGGTTGATAGGCACTGCCACAATTTTCCAGCATGGGGTGAGGATGTAGTATTCAGTATTGCTTATTTTCCCAAAAAATAATGATAGAAATCACATTTTTATCACACCATTATCCTACTATGTTGATGTTGCGCTACTAATCCACCCTTGGATTAGTCCTTAGAGGTGGTCTCCCACAGAAACTGTTACTTGTGGAGTGAGATGTGCCTTGAGCCCCCAACAATGGTGACAGCAGTTGGTGGCTGATGGGGTTGGCCAAAAACAAAACTTTCAATATTTTTTTTTAAATTTTTTTTTTTTTATATGAATTAGCAACTTTCATTAACAAAATAACTGATCAACACTTTACAAAGAAAAGTTATAGCAAAACACTAAGAATTCAACAGGCTTACCTTGTCCACAACATTGTTTGTCAAATTACTGCCACCTCCGTAGTCATTTATGACATCGCTTAGAATGAACATGGTCAGAGGGGTCTGCAACCCATCTCCGATGCTCCCCAATGTCCCCAACAGCATCAGCAGCATGTCCAGCCGATCTGCATACCGGAAAATGCTTCCTTTGGCCGCCCCCATTCCCGGCTGTCTTTCAAATAACTTTGTTGCCGATCGATATATATACTCTTAACCCAACTAAAATTTATACACGCAAGTTAATAACTTCTCTCTCTTACAGTAGACATTATTGGCAGGCCGTAATTAGTATCTTTTTCACTGAAGCTAATGCCAACACTGCCAAATGGAATGAGTTAATGGGTTTTTCTAAAAGAGCCGGCGTGGATATATATGTATTGTACATCTTGGAAGGCCATGGATGGATATATCTCTTGGTTTCACTGCTTGTTTTGTCTGCATGCAGTTGCTAACACTTCATACAACAACAACAACAAAAAAATCTACGTTCAACCAATTGAATCTGGAGGATGACAATTAACAGAAAACGACCTTGATTTGATGATTTTAAGGCTCCTAGTCGACAGAGTTTTTTTCTGACTTTGCGATGTTGTGTAGGGCCAGCTTGTAGCTAGCGTCACGTTCTTGCTATTCGGCAAAGGGTACCTTTGTTTCCCATTGTATGGTTGTTTTTGTTAATTTTCAGTTTATTTTGTTCTGCACGCCACCAAAAACTTAAAAACAAATGTGTATAGTGTTGGTGTATGTACGGAACAAGCAATCGTCTCAAGTTGCATTTTAATAAGGAGATTCATCTGCAAAAGAGGTAGAAGACATAGTAAGCCAGTTGGTCCTAGAGAGCTTGAGGAACTCCGATGCCAAAGTCAGAATGGCGTGAGACGGAGAGCTTTCTCAAGTCAAGAGAGCAATATTGATAAAGTGTAGTAGAATAGTGAAATTGTATATCTTTGGCCTTATATACAAACATGTAGAGCATTCTAGAGTCTTCTATAGTCTATTTGCTGAAGGGGTCATGGCTTTAAAGTCCATTGAATCTTGGGCTCCTTCGTGGGCGGAGGCAAGTCTATTTGGCCACTTTCTACATCATAAACTTTTAGGAGATTCTTAGATGTGCCGATTCGCCTCTGGAGCCCTCTATGGGCCGTGGGCTTTAGGCGATTCCTAGGTCCTGCATAAACAAATCAAATTGCACTCATTTGGGTAACATTAAATTATCAATTATCTCAAAAAATTAATCTCTTACTTATTTAATTAATATTTTAATGCCTCATTCTCACCCGTATATTCAAATTCCTTCTTAATAAGTAAAACTAACAAACATATAGTATTTAATTGAAACAAGAAATGAATGACAGAAACAATATTCAAACTAATAACATATGATCTACTGTCTTGTTAACTGTCTAAACTCCTAACCATTTAATTACTATTTTAACCGGTAATAATGTTATTTAGTTTTTCTAACAATGCTTAATGGTCGCCTGTCAAAAGATAAAAACAAAAGGAAGAACGAAGTTGTCCACATTTTTTAATGCAATTCCTGAAGATTTGGGGGCATGGAACACTATTAATCCTGCAGTTTGCTTTCGGCAGGTTGTATATAGGAATGAAACTCTGCTGTTCCAGTGGACCGAATGTTGGCTCAGTCACCTAAATCAACGTCACTTTTGTCTTTCGCACTTGTTGTGAAGGTGCTATTTTGAAGGTTGAACCAGTTAAAAATTTATATAATACTTTCAAGCACTCAATCCCGTTTCAAAAGCTCCCCTCTAACCCTTTTCCTTATTCAATTACCCAAAAAAAAAAAAATCCCATTTCAAAAGAGAAATTTGGGTATGCTTAAAAATATTTTGATGGAACATAAATATGAGAAATATTTTTAGTGAAATTCACATTTAAAAAAAAATATTTTTTGCTGAGTATACCTGCTTATTTTGAAAAAATATAAATAAATGTAGAGTTGTCTTCTTACTTATAATTTTTTTTAAAGCGATCGTGTGGCTGCTTACACCCTCAATGAAGGAGAAGGGTGGCTGTACGACCATCCCAAACCTAGAGGTAGCTGCAAAGCCACTATTTTCCTCCTCCGTTAAGGCAACTATTTTTTTTTGAACACATGTTTTGTCAAGAGATTCCTATAAGAAGTGAAATTTTTCTAAGTGTTGTGTTTTGGAAAATGTTTTGTATTTTAAATTATTTGTTAATAATTTTGAGAAAATTCTGTTTTGTGTTTTCAGAGACATTATCAAACACAAACAAATGTTTTTTTTTAGTGCCTCGTTAGCGTAATACAATAGATGAGGAATTTCTAAAATTACACGACCATTTCAACTCAAACAAGATGTATGGTATGCTCCATTTGTTGCAATAGAAATAATTTTCCACCGAAAACTCATGGTATAGAGGTGGCTTCAAACAGCAAATTTGATGTGATAAGCATGTATTCTCTCCATATCTCATGCAACGCAAAAAAATTATGGAAATAACTTTGACTCAAAATATAAAGGCCCCGTTTGACAATGGACCCGGTAAGTAATTTTTGGTTTGAAAGTGATTGATATGATATAAAATAGAGAGAAGTTTATAATTTTTTGTTTGGAAAAGTGAAAAAATTTTGTTTTATAGTTAATTTTTTATTTGAATAGTAATAAAAAGTGATTGGTGTAATATGAGAAGTAAGAATGTTAGAGGAGTTAAAAAAAATTTAGACTTTGGTCGGTCCATTGCCAAACGGGGTCAAAAAAGTTTTCCCGTGGATATACACTTTGAAACAGCTCGTTATTGAGGCAAACAATCAAAAATATGAAATTTCACCTAGAAATGTTATAAAATGCAACAAACGATGGCCTAATCTAGCTGGAAATTTATCATGTACAACAATTTCTAAATGATGGATTCAATAGTTATCCTCATTCAAATTTCATAGCCAAAGTTACCCTGTAACCTGCCTACAGTAACAAATATATGCCTCCCATTAGTATTCACCAATGGATTAGAGCCAAGCCAATTTCGAGATGTGTATTTCAATGTACTATGATAATATCCTTCATAGCCATCTAAAGTAAAATAGAATCACCCCAGAAAAGAGGCACATGAAGAAGACATAGTAAACTTTATTCATCCAAAGTTATTTTAATTATTCATCCAAAAACATAAAAGAAAAGTCATGGAGTAAACTCCTCCATATTTCAAAGTTTGCAACAAATACATCCATGAACAACCAACCACCAGTTCACATGTTCTAAAAGATAAAGGTAAACAACCAAAAGAAATGAGATAGAGATTTCACTCAGAATCATGAGCTTCAGTACCAGACAGTTGTCACCCCAGAAATCCTTGTCATATTTCTACCAAAACCTTAGGAATGACAATCAATTTCCTTTCTCAAATGTTGTCCTCTCATTCAGGAGGACCCAGGAGGCCATTACCTGTCAAAGATATTTGAAGACACGTCAAAAATTAATGACCACCAAGTTAAAGAAACCTGAAAATTGTTTTAGCTCATGCCAATCTACCAATTAACCAGAAAAAGGGGGCATTTATGTTAAAAATCGCCCGATTGATTCAAACTGAAACAGGAATCTGCTTGATATATGTCAAAATTTCAAGTAATTGTGGGATAAAAACTGGCTAGTAAAAGGTGGAATGGATATATAATTAGTGATATTCTACCAGCAGAGAAGATTATAATTTGAAGCCAGTTTCAGTACTTACATGGGAGGAGAGTCTCTATAAAGGGAAGAGCAACAGGAAGATTCCTTTCAAAAGTATCTTCTAAATCAAGTTCTGTCCAAGTCCCATGATCCAGATTATAGATCAGATAATGGTCAGTAGTTATGAAAAAAATTTCATTCTTCCGCGCAGTTACATAGTAAACACATTCCATACTTGAGAAGGCAACATAATCGCTACGCCTCCTTTCCCAATGAGGCTCATTTGAATCGTCTAGAACCCATATATCCACAATTTCATCCTCATCATATACTGCAACTAGCGATAAGCGACCTTCAAGAGCAACCAAGAATGAGTGTTCAGTGACTTCATCTGGAAGATCGAAAGTTCTAAAATTGTCCTCCATATCAACTGAAAGAATGGAGCCAGGGATGTCATGATCTTCTTCTGAAGCAATAAACCAGTACACTTTTCCATTAACAAATACATGACTTGAACCCAAGGGGCAGTGCTGGAAACCCATGGGACAGTGCTCGACAACACCTATGCCTCTCCAGGATCCAGTACGTGACGAATATACCTCACACTCAAGATGGATATCTTCGGACTCAAGCTTGGAATAAAAAAACCGAAATACTTTATACTCGGAGGTTTGGGGGCCAAAAGCAACTCCAATAGATAGCTTCTTTTCGGATGGACTACCGTTTGGAAGTAAAAAGACTTCTCGAGTTGCGGGATTGCAGATACGGATTTCAAAGTCTGTCATATCCACTTTATCCATGTCTAAGTCATGAATCAAGGGATAGTTGATGCAACAGATTAAACCAGTATAAGAACAAATCAGACTGAGAGGGGAAAGGTTTTCACAACCAGGAAGCGTAATCTGTTCAATGATTTCCCCATTGCCCTTCATCCGATACAAATTCATTACCTCGTCCATACATGGGTAGATTATATAAGTGGGGTTCTCTAGGGACCAGCTTAACTGCAAATTGATGAAATTTGGACTGCATATCAATCTATACCAGAGTTTAGAAACAGATTTGGAAACTATAAGGGACTTAACGGGAACCCTTGAGAGAATATTGGCAAGGATGTCCTCAATAGATTCTACTTCACTCCAAGCATCACTTGCCGTTCGCACACGCACAGCATTATTTTCAACCATTTCAAATTTCCTCTTTAGCCTCTTTTGCCTCAAGAGAAACCCGCCAGTCCAATTCGACAAATTTCCATATAAAATCTATCTGCAATATGAAGAGATCATATTTGTAGTTATAGCATGCATAGCACATGGCAATTAAGTGTTGATAACAAAACCTAGTGCTCATGATCTTCATTTCTTTCACTGCTGCAGAAATTGAAGATTTATGCTTAGCTGTAAATTTATAATTCGAAAACTGTGACAATACCTAGAAGGGGAAAAAAAGAAGTCTTGACACTCATATAGACACTCCGTGAGATCCTAAGCTTTTTTCCCCCCAACCACTCAATTAGAAAACACAATTCACCGAAAAAAATTGATCACAAAGAGAAATATCACTTTATATACCACAATTGCAAAGTGTGATCATTTTATCTAACTGTAACAAATAGATTCAACCATCGCCAAACTACATCATACGAATAATTTTTCAAGTTCTGTTTACTCATTCATTATATTTGGGCAATTCAGATCACTGTTAGATGTCATTCCCAGTTCAACAAACGTACATCAACATGAAGAACACTATAGAAAAAGAAGAATTTGAGAAAGACATTCAAAAGAAAAACTTGTAAAAAGAGGGCAAAAGAAAAACTTGTAATAATTCTTTCAGTTGTATTAAACATGGACCGATTTAACATTATAAAGCATGAGTTGCAGACAACTATAGAGGCATTTGTAAGTTCAGAGATTGATACAAAGTGGGCAAGAACACACTCACAGAGAAGGGGAGGAAGTTAAGGATAACTTACCACATCTAAGACCATGACTAAAGAGCTTCTTTCTAACGATTATGAACAAAAAATATGGTTATGACTAAATAGCAAACCCGTTAAGGCACCAAAGGATGGCAGCCTTAATTTCAAAAAATAAAAATTGATATGACAAACAAAAATATTCCTCTTATCCTATAGGACGATGAAACCATTCCTCCATCATTCATGTTCACAATCATGAATTGCTACGAAAAGAATGGAAAGGCTCACAGCCCTAATTTGGTGGATCTAGCGCGTTTCATTATAGAAAAGTTTTTCTGGTGGAGATCATATTAAATCTGGTACCATAGTAAGTAAACTTGAAGAGGAAAGAGAGCATCCATACATAATGTTTTGATCTAACATTTCAATTCTTCTGTATTTTGGAAGTAGCATATTGTTCCCTGAAGCTAAGGTCCAAAATATGGAAGAAAGAGATCTTTCCATGACTCTAACACCCAATCAATTCTCTTCTGCTTATCCCTAATTCATGGCCACATATCTTTCCAGCTAAGGAATGGGAAACCTTCCAGAAAAATAAACACATCCTATTGCACTGCACAGCAGCGGGATTTTTCTAGCTATAAATGGCTCCCCCATTTAGATTTATAGAGGAAGGTTTAGAAACACCATGACAGAACAAGAAAATAACACAAAGCAAGCAGAAGAACTATTA
>NC_081543.1:36531328-36538444 GCF_901000735.1 Corylus avellana | reverse complement strand
ATTTCAACTTTCAAGGCATTTGATGGTTGATATCTTTTTTTTTTTTACCTAATTTCAGGAAATTGTTTGTATTGCTTTATGTAAGAAGAAATGCGTGTATCTTTGCAAAAATTGACTGTAGAAATTTACATTTTTAATCATAATTGTAGTGGGTTGTGCTGGCCAACATGAAGCTGAATGAGAAAGATTGAGCTATTCTTGTTTCTGGGTCAAATTGGATGATTTGGTAGTTGATTTGTCCAGGAATTATGGTACTTTTGCTTTAGATTTTTCAACTGTCCATGAGAATGAGAGATTAAATATGAACAGTTAAAAAAATTACTACTAAGTTTATCAGAACCTGAACGGAATTACGGTATCTGCAATGATTGTTCTTAATATCAAACCTGAATGTAATCCATTTAACATGGAAATTGGAACAAAATACAGATAGCCAATTTGGTCTTCTCTTCTGAGACAGATTAATACATCATATATATGCAACACAGTTTGCTTAAGTTCATCAGTTAGGGGAGCTGCCGCCTTGTAGTTTTATCAGAGAATGGTATGCTCCACGACGACCTAAGGAAATGAGTTCATTATGGGAGCCTTGTTCCACAACCTTTCCATTCTTGATCACAGCAATGGAGTTGGATTTCTGTATTGTCGACAGCCGGTGAGCAACAACAACACATGGCCTGCCAACCATCATCTTCTCCGGTGCTTCTTGAACTAGATTCTCTGACACACTATCAAGTGCACTGGTAGCTTCATCCAACAGAAGGATTGAAGGGTTCTTTAATATTGCACGAGCTAGTGCAATTCTCTGCTTCTGGCCTCCTGATAGCTGAGCTCCTCTTTCTCCACAGTATGTGTCAACCATCTTTCATTCCACTGCAATTGAAGCCATGAATATGTTATCAACACAACAAACAAGCTGCTGGTTTCTGTTTCCTGGTGATTTATTTATCTTTTTCTGGCTTAGTTTACAGCAATATGTGCATCATACTGCAATTATATCCTATGTTTCCATACCTTATAAATTCATGAGCATTGGCAAGAACTGCAGCCTTTCTTATCTCGGACTCAGTAGCATTCTCTTTCCCATAGACAATATTTTCGCGTATGGTTCCAGCAAAAGAGTTGGCTCCTGACTGACTAATGCAATATGTGATCTCAGCATTCTCAGAATATAATTCTGAATATCCTGTTCATCTATATAGACGAATCCCTTTAAAGGATCATAAAACCTCTCAATGAGCCCGATAATGGTACATTTTCCGAAACCGCTCTGCCCCACTAGCGCCACTGTTTTCCCTGCATCAATCTTAAGGCTCAGGCCCTTAAAGATCATCTGATCAGGTCTTGCTGGATATGCTAAGAAAACATTTTTAAGCTCCATGCGTCCATTTATTCTTCTTTTAATGTTCGATCCCGATGCGTTCCCCGGATCAATCTCACTTCTCCGATCAAAGGTATCAAAAACTGATTGAATGGCAGTGTTTCCTCTAGATAGATCATTAGTCATACTCCCAGCTTCAGCAATAACATAAGCAGTGAATAGGAATATAAAACATGCTTGAAAAAGATGCTTTGGTTCTATTAGTCCTTGCGTCTGGAGCCTCCCACCGTACCACAAAGCCAAAGCTGTCGATGCTGTGTTAAAAAAATTGGGAGCTAAACAGGCCAAAACCAGAAACCCAGGACTGTTGAACACTTGCCTTCCTAGGACCTCTTAAGGTTGCCCCAAAGAACCCCAATATTCTCTTCTGGGAACAAAAAGCAGTTACAGTTCTGTGGTTAATGACGGCTTCGCTTGCTAGTTGGCTAACTTCCTTCTGTGCTTTCCGGACTTTCTCAGACATACTCTTCGTCAAGACAGTCCTCGAGTAAAAGCTCCCAATGACTAATGGCTGCACAGCAATCATTACAAGTGATAGCCTCCATGTCAGGACTAGTCCTATTATGTAAGCAAAGGTGGCTCCAGAAACTGCTTGAACCAATAATAAAATCCGATCCCCAACGAGGGACCGAACCATGTTGGCTTCAGTCGCTAGCCTTGCACAAATGGCTGCACTTGTGTTCTCATCTTGTTCAAACCACCCAATCTCAAAGGTCATTAGTTTCTCGAGTAGATTCTGCCGCACCCTTTTTGTCAATCTTTCTCCCATAACTGCAAAATTGTAGTGTTGGATGATATTGGTGAAAAAGTTGAAAGCACCAATGCCTAAGAAAACAAGGGACAAGACTCTGGATTTAGACTTCATTTCAGATTCAGGGAGGAAATAGATTGATACGAGTAATCCCACGCAGTAGGCATTTATGGGATTTACTGCTCCAGAGCCTAAAGCTCCCAAGCATCCAAGCACGGCTTTTCCCCACTCAGGTGCATTCATTTTCGGTAAACTGCCACTGGGAAGGAGGAGGATTGGTAGACTTATTGACATATTTTTCATCACTATCATCATCAGGGTCATACTGGATGGAAATGGAGTAGGGTGTGCCAAGGGTAAATGCTTGGCTGAAGGAATATAAATTTGGAGTGCTGCGAGTGCTCGATCTCACGCTGATTGGGCTTGATGGGATGTTCATTTTGTGGTGGCTTCTTCCCTCCACTGGAGAACTGGGAATGTTGGAATCTTCATTTTGCATTACCACCTGCTGCAACTGCACCATCTTGGAATATTCCCCACCTTGCCCACCATTCATTTGCATCAGCTCACTGTGTGAACCTGATTCAACTACTTTGCCAGCTTGAAGAACCACAATCAGGTTTGCTGTCCTGATCGTGGACAGGCAATGGGCAATGATGATTGTTGTCTTCCCTTTGAACGCTAGATCAATTGCCTCCTGCACTATCCTTTCAGACTGTACAGCAAGTGCACTAGTGGGTTCATCTAGCAGCAGGATTTTTGGGTCCCTGAGTAGAGTTCTGGCTATGGCAATCCTTTGCTTCTGACCGCCAGACAATAGGAATCCAAATTGGCCAACCTGGGGAAACCATAGTTGTACATGTTATGAAGTATTCACCGAAAGAAGCATGCAGTTGTGATACTTTCTTAAATGCTGAACTTCTGCAAAAGTTCATAATTCATGTCCTATAGAGTCGGGTATCATCTTAAAGCTAAAGTAATTCATTCCTATAGAAGCAAATATCATCTGCAATTGAGTAAATGTTACAAAAAACCATTCTGGGGCTTAAGAAGCATCCTCGATTGATCTCACAGATTTATTTCTAGCAAAAAAATTTTTTGCTATTGCATAGAAAAATTTAAGAGGCGATTAGAAATACTTAAAAATGACTATTGGAAGTATGTATTTCTTGAAGTACCTTAAAAAATTTCACAGAAGCATAGCAAACTAGAAAATATATTCTGAGCTAGAAGTGTAGAAGTTGGCTTACTTGAGTTTCATATCCGTCTGGTAACTTGACAATGAAGTCATGCGCATTGGCTGCTTTGGCTGCGTTTATGACACTATCCATTGAAGCTCCTTCTTTCCCAAATAGTATATTCTCTTTAATGGATGTTGCAAATAGAACAGGTTCCTGATTTACTAGACCCAGTTGGGATCTCAACCATTTCAGCTGAAGTCTTCTTATATTGTAGCCATCCAAGAGTATATCTCCTTCAATGGGGTCGTAAAATCTTTCAAGCAGTGCAATGACCGTGAACTTGCCTGAACCACTGCCCCCAACAAGACCTACTCTGTTACCTGCTGGAACGTTAAGATTGAAGTCTTGTAAGATCGGCGTCTCAGGCCTTGATGGATAATTAAAATATGTGTCTTTAAATTCAATTTCTCCTCTTAACATATGATAAAGCCTTCCCCTTTGTATCTTCAGAGTCTATAGGTGGAACCCGATCAATCATCTCGGAAATCCAAGAGGCAGCAGTTGTTGCCTCTGTAATCCCAGTTAGATTAGGGAGCGCACTCAAAACACTCCTGAAATTACAAATTTATTAGTTCTAAATTGAAATCAAGGAGCTGAAGCCTAAGCAATTAGTGAGAAACATAAGATCCTCACAGTCCTTCCATGATTACATTAAACCCAGCTATGATCACATGGCCACCCATTTCATGTTTTTGAGTAACCAAATAAGTCCCAACCCAAGCCTGAAAACCCCAACCTACATATATAATTCCCATGCTCCCCATCAGCACTCCCTTTACACGTCCTTGTTTTACTCCAAATTCCAAAGTTGTTTGAAGTGCACGGCTGAATCTTTCTAGTGTCTGACTCTCCCCCACATAAGAATATACAGTTCTTACTGAAGAAATAGCTTGTTCTGCAATCCCTCCAGCAACTCCATAAGATTCAATCATCTTCATTGCCAGGCCCGTCATGATATTCCCAAACACAAGTCCTGGAGTGATGAACGTTACTGAAAGTGGTATAGCCGCCGGTGTAAGTCTCCACGATAGTGTGAAGGCAGATATGTGGCAGAAGAAGAAAGTCGACATGTAAGCAAGACAGTCAGGTATCTGCATATAGAAAGGAAACCAATTTCAACAAACAGCACAGAGAGGAAGAGAAGTTTTATATAATAATTTCATTTTGCTTTTCCCTCTGCCTAAAGGAAGTGCAGCAACTTCCCCCCACATGTATCTTCTATCATACTTCCACTTGATTGACATGGTCCTCTGTTTGGGGTAGGAGGTAACCACAATTGTCTTCTCTTCTACTAATAAATTCTCTCTTGCTTTATTCCATGAAACCCCCAATCTCTTTTAATACAAGAAAAATATGACGGAATATTTATCAAGTAACAAAGAAGCATATCTATTTCATGGTCCTGATTATCATTGGTTGTAACGGGTTTTTACTTATCATCGTCTTATATGAGTGGGGTAATTTTTGCAGAAATACGTAATAAGACTATCATTCTTTCTAGGACTTCTCTTTCTGTGCAATTTAGAATATGATTTTGAGTACTGATGTCTGCTTAATTCCATCGTAATAGGACTTAATCAGGGAAGGCTGTTATGGAAATCAAACCTTCTCACATAAAGCAACTTGGATTGAATTGGCGTCCGAGGAGATGAGTGTCACAACTTGGTTGGTTGTTGAAGTGCCAGCAGTTTGGGTGTCAAAGAAACCAACGTCTTGTCTAAGGACAGCTTTCAGGTACTCCATTTTCATCCGAGAAGTCTGCCTCTCTGCAGTTCTTGCCCATCATAGCCCTTCTGCAAGACCAAATGTCGACCACAATGCAAAACAAAAGGTATGTTTAAATTCATGTGCTAAACGGCACTTCTTTGAAGCCAAAGATGATTCCTGAAACGAATCTACTAGAACTTTCAATACTCCAACATACCCACAAAAGCAGAAAGTCCAACTCCAATTGCAGCATAGAGCAGCCTGAGAGCATACTGCAAAATGGAAATGACAGAAGCAAGTTTACAAATTTAAATTGCATTAAGTACAAATTCCACGATACAGTAAAAGGGACTATCAAGGGCATTAAAAAATGAAGTTGAGACAACTCCATTTTGCAGTATGCTCTCAGGTTACATGAGAGAACTGAACATGCTTACCTTGTCAACCACATCGTTTGTCAAAGGGTTCTTGTTGCCATTTCCGTAATCATTTATCACACCACTTACAATGAACATCATCAGAGGGTTCTGCAACCCATCTCCAATGCTGCCCAAAGTCCCCAACAGCATCAGCAACATGTCCAGGCGATCTGCATATCGGAAAATGCTACCTTTGGCCCTCATTTTCCAAAGTCTTTTAGCCGAGGTGGCCAACTCGTAAAGGGATAATTAACTTTCACCTATATTATGCACTCTTAATATAATATAGAACTAAAATTTATCCATGCATAGTTAACTTGTCGTGGACTCAACATCAGCAGGCTGTCAATTAGTATCTGTTATATTGTCTTTTTTATTATGGCTAACGCCAATGCCAAAGAGAATGAGTTAATGGGTTTTTTAAATTGCCGGCGTGGATTGGTTGCCCATGAATGTTTGTTTCCATAACTCCAACCAGTAATTTTACGAGGTACATCTCTTAGTTCACTGTTTGTTTCCATAACTCCAACCAGTAATTTTACGAGGTACATCTCTGATCTCTTGGTTCACTGTTTGTTTTGTTTGCATATATTCTCTACTCTTATTATTGAAGTACATGGAAACTTAATCCTCAATCATTGAAAGATTAATCATCGATTCTCAGGGGCAAACATGGAAAATTAGTCTTCAAAAAGAAAAACTCAAGATCCGATTCTCTGATTATTGTCGCATCATTTCAGCATTTTCCTTTCCTTTCGTAACTTAGTTTTGCAACTTTACTTGTATTGTAGTATTTTCTTTGTTTAGACATTTGTTTCCCTTCTTCTTTTTCTTTTTTTTTCTTTTTTTTTTCGTTGAGTCTATATAAAATACTGCTGGCAGATATTTTCGAAAATTTTGAATCATAAATCAATTGAAGCTTCAATTTTCTCTTGGACTTTTGTCAAAACTTTGCTCGGATGACATTATTCTTCAGATTTTATCAAGAATAGAAGACATCGTTGCTTGTGTTCTGTTTGTTAGGAAATCTATCATATTTTCCAGAAATAGTGAGACACGAAAATTAAGAACACAAAAACAAACCATTACAAAACACAGAAATTTACGTGGTTCACTACTAAGTACTACGTTCCATAGATTTTCAGCGAGGTTTCACTATTTTTTAGAGAGACAATACAAGAGGCGTCAATAATAGGTCCATACAAAACCCTAGTAAAAAACGACTATAAATTAGCTTAGGCCACTATATGGTTTAAGCCTCAGAAAAAAAAAATAAAAATAAAAATAAAAATAAAAATTCCCATTTAAACCATAGGGCTTCCAACGTCGAACCGAGTCGGATGCAAATTGGATCTAATACAAAACCAGGCTTCTCATAGCTTAACATTGTTGCTATCTCGCTAGCCGCTATGTCATAAAAATAAATGAGTTTCAAATTGAATTTATTTAGTTAAGTGACGCTGGTGTCTCTCCGCTTTGAAACGGAAACCCAATCATTCTCTTAACTTTCTAACAAATAAGTGGTCTCATGTCACAAAAAACAAAAAGAGCAACAAAGTTATTCACATTTTATAATGTAATTCTCTGAGATAGGGCTCATCGAATACTAATCCTGCA
>NC_081543.1:36524085-36531228 GCF_901000735.1 Corylus avellana | reverse complement strand
GAACTAATAAATTTGGTTTTGTAATTTCAGGAGTGTTTTAAGTGCGCTCCCAAATCTAACTGGGATTACAGAGGCTACAACTGCGGCCTCCCGGATTTCTGAGATGATTGATTGGGTTCCTACTATAGACTCTGAAGATAAAAAAGGGAAAGCTTTATCATATGTGAGAGGAGAAATCGAATTTAAAGACATATATTTTTGTTATCCATCAAGACCTGAGACGCCAATCTTACAAGACTTCAACCTTAAGGTTCCAGCAGGTAACAGAGTAGGTCTTGTTGGGGGTAGTGGCTCAGGCAAGTCCACTGTCATTGCACTGCTTGAAAGATTTTACGACCCCATTGAAGGAGATATACTCTTGGATGGCTACAAAATAAGAAAACTTCAGCTGAAATGGTTTAGATCCCAACTGGGTCTTGTAAATTAGGAACCTGTTCTGTTTGCAACATCCATTAAAGACAATATACTATTTGGGAAAGAAGGAGCTTCAATGGACAGTGTCATAAACGCAGCCAAAGCAGCAAATGCACATGACTTCATTGTCAAGTTACCAGACGGATATGAAACTCAAGTAAGCCAACTTCTACACTTCTAGCTCAGAATATATTTTCTAGTTTGCTATGCTTCTGTGAAGTTTTTTAAGGTACTTCAAGAAATACATACTTCTAATGTTCAAATGCAAGATCAGTGGAGGATGCTCCCTAAGCCCCCAAAATGGCTTTCTATAACATTTATTCAATTGCAGATGATACTTTGCTTCCATAGGAATGAATTGCTGTGGCTTTAAGATGTTTTATTTAACTCGCTAGGACATGAATTATGACCTTTTGAAATTTTTTAGCATTTATCGTATAATTGAGATGACATAGCAGCAAAAATCAGCTTCTAAATTAGCAAGAGCTTGTAAAAAAGAATATTAATAGCTTATTTTTATTAACATCATTCAAGTTATATGACAATCGTATAATAGTCTACTATATAGCATTTATCTTTAATAAATGGTTCCAGCTGCAAGCTGCTTTCAGTGAATACTTCATAACATGTACAACTATGGTGTCCCCAGGTCGTCCAATTTGGATTCCAATTGTCTGGAGGTCAGAAGCAACGAATTGACATAGCCAGAGCTCTACTCAGGGATCCAAAAATCCTACTGCTCGATGAAGCCACAAGTGCTCTGGATGCACAATCTGAAAGGATAGTACAGGAGGCAATTGATCAGGCGTCGAAAGGGCGGACAACAATCACCATTGCTCATTGCCTGTCAATGATCAGGACTGCGAACCTGATTGTGGTTCTTCAAGCTGGCAGAGTAGTTGAGTCAGGTTCACACAATGAGTTGATGCAAATAAATGGTGGACTAGGTGGGGAATATTCCAAGATGGTGCAGTTGCAGCAGGTGGCAATGCAAAATGAAGCTTCCAATATTCCCAGTTATCCAATAGAGGAAAGAAGCCACCACAGAAGGAGCATTCCATCAAGCCCAATGAGCGTGGGATCAAGCACTTACAGCTCTCCAATGTTATATCCCTTCAGCCAGGCATTTTCCATGGGCACACCCTACTCCTATTCCATCCAATATGACCCTGATGATGACAGTGATGAAGAATATGTGAAGAAATCTTCCTATTCTTCTCCTTCCCAGTGGCGTTTACTGAAAATGAATGCGCCAGAGTGGGGAAAAGCCGTGCTTGGATGCTTGGGAGCCTTAGGCTCTGGAGCAGTACAACCCATAAATGCCTACTGTGTGGGATTACTCATATCAATCTATTTCCTCCCTGAGCCCGAAATGAAGTCTAAATCCAGAGTCTTGTCCCTTGTTTTCTTAGGCATTGGTGCTTTCAACTTCTTCACCAATATCCTCCAACACTACAATTTTGCAATTATGGGAGAAAGGTTGACAAAAAGGGTGCGGGAGAATCTACTCAAGAAACTAATGACCTTTGAGATTGGATGGTTTGATCAAGATGAGAACACAAGTGCAGCCATTTGTGCAAGGTTAGCAACTGAAGCCAACATGGTTCGGTCGCTTGTCGGCGACCTGTTGTCATTGCTGGTCCAAGCAGCTTTTGGGGCAACCTTTGCATACATACTAGGACTAGTCCTCACATGGAGGCTATCTGTCAAACTATTCAAGAATGAATAGAATCAAGAGGAAAACAGAGCATGTTGTATGTGGAAGAAGAACAGAAGGAGAAGAAGAAAGAAGAAGCAAGTAGATGGAGCAAAGAAGAAGAGAAGTTCTTCATTATCATAATAAACTCGCATGAATTACAAGCAGAAGCAAGAAAGCTTATATACAAGCTACCAATGAAGCAACTGAAACTGTGAAAACAGATTAACAACTTGAACTTAAAAACTAACTAACTTACTCAACAGAAAAGCTAGTTTATTTAGTTTATACACGTGTTAAAACTCCCCCTCAAGATGGATGTGAAGGATGATAAATATCCTTTACAAACATCTTGGACAGCAATCTGTAAAAGTCCTTGAAACCAAGGCTTTTAGTAAAGATATCAGCTAGTTGATTATGGGAATTAACATGAAGAGTGCGAATGAGTCCAAGTTGTATTTGCTCACGAACGAGATGACAATCAATTTCGATGTGCTTGGTCCTTTCATGATAAACCGGATTTGCAGCAATATGAAGAGCTGATTGGCTGTCACAAAACAAAAGAGCAGCCTGTGGATGAGAAATTCTGAAATCCTTGAGAAGAGAAGTCAGCCACATCAACTCACAACATGTGGAAGCAAGAGCTCGATATTCTGCCTCAGCAGATGATCTTGACACTGTGTGCTGTTTCTTAGACTTCCAAGACACAAGTGAATCACCAAAAAACACACAAAAACCAGTGATAGACCTTCTAGTATCTAAACAACCTGCCCAATCTGAATCTGAAAAAGCCTTAAGATGAAAATCTGATTTGGCAGAGAAAAGAAGGCCTTGAGCAGGAGAATTTTTCAAGTATCTCAGGACTCGATGAGCAGCATCTAGATGAGGTTGCCGTGGCTTGTCCATAAACTGACTCAATATGTGAACTGAGAAAGCTAAGTCTGGTCTTGTAATTGTCAAATAAAGTAGCCTGCCAACTAACCTTCTGTAGCTTGTGGAATCTGAAAGGAGATCACCTTCATCCTTTGAGAGTTTCAAATTTTGTTCCATAGGAAATTTAACAGGTTTAGCAGCCAATAAACCTGAATCCTCTAGGATTTCAAGAGCATACTTTCGTTGGCAAAGAGAAAGTCCTTCTATAGACCTAGCTATTTCAAGACCGAGAAAGTATTTTAAAGGCCCTAAATCCTTCAACTTAAATCTCTCATTCAAAAGAGAGATGAAAGAGGACACTGCCTGTGGATCATTGCTTGCAATAGCTACATCATCAACATAAACTAACAAAGCAATAAAGGAAGATCCTTTGAGTTGAGTGAATAGGGAGTAATCTGCCTTGGACTGTGTAAAACCAAGCTGAATCAATGCAGTGGAAAATTTTGAAAACCATTGTCTAGAGGCCTGCTTCAATCCATACAAGGATTTAGTTAATCTACAAACCTTTGTCTCCCCCTTAGTGCCAAAACCAGGAGGCATAGACATGTACACTTCTTCATCTAAATCCCCATGCAAAAATGCATTGTTGACATCTAATTGATGTAAAACCCAATCCTTTGCTGCAGCAAGTGCCAGAAAACATCTAACCGTAGTCATCTTAGCAACAGGTGAAAAAGTCTCATGAAAATCCAACCCTTCACATTGAGTATACCCTTTGGCTACCAACCTAGCCTTGTATCTTTCAATGCTTCCATCAGATTTGTACTTCACTTTATAAACCCATTTGCAACCAATGGGATGTTTATCAGAAGGCAAATCAGTGACTACCCAAGTTTTATTTTCCTCCAAAGCCTTAATCTCAGCTTTCATAGCCTCACACCAAAGTGGATTCTTAACAGCTTGATGATAAAATTTAGGCTCAGGTTGAGATGAAATGGAAAGACAGAAATGCTTATGAGAAGAAGACAGGTTATCATAAGAAATGAAAGTGGACAATGGATAAGGTTTACCTGAGTTGTCAACATTTGAAGCCGATTGAGGTGAACAAGTAGAAACCAGTTTACAATGATAATCTTGCAAGTAACTAGGTTTGTGTTTGATCCTATCTGACCTTCTAAGAATAGGAGAAGGTGCAGAACTAGGAACCTGGAAAATGGTGTCTGCAGAAGGAGAAAATGAGTTGTTTGCAGAATCAGAATGTGAAGTTGTGTCTGCAGAAGGAGAAGTGAAGATTTCTGCAGATTTAGAATGAATAGGTAAAATGATGTCTGCAGAATCAGAATGGGAAGATAATGTATCTGCAGAATTGTGGTTTGGTGATGGAACAATAGGAGGTGGTTGGATGTTTGATGGTATGGAATCAAAGAATTCTGTGTCAGGAGGCATTGGAAAAGAAATAGAAGGGGAAACAGTATCATGCATATGCATTGAAGGTGAGGAATGACCTAGAGAAGAAGCGTAAGGAAATATGGTTTCATGAAATATGGCATTTCGAGAAATGAAAACAGAATGAGTATGAAGATTATAAAACTTATGTCCTTTCATGCCATATGGATAACCTATGAAAATGCAAGGTGTAGCTCTTGGATCAAACTTTGTTCTATTTCTAGACAAAGTTGAAACATAAGCTAAACATCCAAACACTTTGAGGTGTGAATAAGATGGCACAACAGAAAATAATAGTTCATGTGAAGATTTATTGGATAGAAGGGGTGTTGGAATTCTATTGATAATATGAGCTGCAGTCAAAACACAATCTGCCCAAAAAGGTAAAGGAAGGTTGGACTGAAATCTTAAGGATCTAGCTACATTCAAAAGATGTTGATGTTTTCTTTCAACCACAGAATTTTGTTGTGGGGTTTCTACACAACTTAGTTGATGAATAATGCCTTGGGCAGAAAAGAAGTCTCTCATGTGAAATTCAGTACCATTGTCGGATCTGATGCATTTGATTTTAGTTTGAAACTGAGTTTGAACCATATTAGAAAAGGATTGTATGATGGAAGAAGTTTGAGACTTATGTTGCATCAAATGGACCCAAGTGAACCGTGTGTAATCATCTACAATGGTGAGAAAAAATCTGGATCCATTAAGGGAATTGGTGGCCATAAGACCCCATACATCACAATGAAGTAAATCAAAAGCAGACTTTGAAAAAGAACTACTAACAGGAAATGGTAATTTGTGTTGTTTAGCCAATGGACAAATTGGACAAACCGAATCTTGTTTACAAGAAATAGAAGGAACAATATTTTGTATCAACCTTATTCTAGATTGAGAAGGATGCCCCAATCTGTAATGCCACAGATCACATGAGGGGTCCTTTATGGAATTAAAAGACAAATGTTTGACAAAAGAAGGAATACAAGGAACTGAAACAGATGCATTGGCTGAAACCTTGTTTGCTTGCATCAAATAGAACAAACCAGCAACTTCTTCACCCACCCCAATCGTTCTCCAATTGTGTAAACTCTGTATAAAACAATATCCAGCAAGAAATATAAGGCAACAGTGTAATGACTTTATGAGTTTACTAGCTGAAATCAAATTGAAAGTGAAAGAAGGAACACACAAAACTCCAGTTAGTGTAAGAGTTTCTGAAATTGTAACGGTACCAATGTGTGTGACAGTAGCTATGGAACCATTAGGTAGTTTAACATGAGTGGATACAGTAGCAGTGATGGTGGTAAACATAGATGAACAACTGATCATGTGATCAGTTGCTCCAGTGTCGATAATCCAAGATTTATTTTTCTGTTTTGAATGAGAAGCTATATCAACATATGCAGAAAAAACAGAATACTTAGGATTGAGTATACCTGAATTACCAACAACAGAGTTGGCAGATGATTGAGGGTATTGATGCTGATTTAGTAGATTCATCAGTTGTTGACATTGAGCATAAATCATGGACAACTGATTACCACTCAACTGAGGACTGCTCAACTGATGAGGATGAGAAATAGGACCACTAAGGTCAGTTCCTTGCAATTGCACTTGATTGGCTGAATGTGACACTGGTCTGGTTCGAGTGAGCTTAAAACCAGGTGGATAACCATGAATTTTGTAGCATTTTTCAATAGTGTGACCAGCTACTCCACAATGTGAACACATGGGACGATCTCTCCTATAGTTTTGCTTAAAAAACCTAGGCCCTGGTGAAGTTTTGGTCATATATGCAACAGGTTCAGGATGAATTGAAGGAGAAGGTTTGGACAAGGTTGATTTAGTCATGAAGGCAGAGGAAGTATCATGACTAATGGAACTCACACATATTTCTCTTTGTTTTTCTTCTTGAATGATAAGAGAAAAAAACCTTATTAATTGAAGGAAGAGGAGATGTTAATAGAATCTGAGCTCTAACAGCAGAAAAAGAATCATTCAAGCCCATCAAAAACTGTAAGACACGTTCTTGATTAAAGAGCTCAAGAATAGATTGCATATGACCACAATGGCAGCAATTGCACATAGAGATAGGCCTGTAATTATTTAATTCTTCCCAAAGAGTTTTGATGCGAGTATAGTACTGACTTACAGTGGAATTCTCCTGAGCAACCACTGAAATATCTTTCTGCAACTGAAAAATCCGAGGACCATTCCTTTGAGAATATCTATCTTTGAGATCAGCCACATATCTTCGGAAGAAGTGATGTAAATCACAGTAGGATAGATTTCTTTGGAAACTGAGTTCAAGATCCATGAAACTACAAGATCATTACAACGAACCCATGCATGGTAATAACTCTCAAAAATGGATGGTTTTGGCAGTGAACCATCAATGAAACACAACTTGTTCTTTGCACTCAAAGCAACAAGCATAGCACGGCTCCAAGTGCTATAATTCTCTCCTGTGAGTGGCTGAGGAACCAATAAAAGTCCAGGATTATCACCACTTTGAAGAAAGAGTGGGCTAGATGGATCAATGGGACGAGTATTTTCGAAAGGATCAAAGAAAGGATTGTTAGAAAGATTATGGTTGTGTGGTTGATTTTCTGCCAGTGAAGTAGAGAATACAGGGGAGATGTTTGGTGAAAATTCAGGTGGAATGTTTGCATGAGCGGAAGATGGTGAACAATTTGCCATTGGAGATGGACCAGAAT
>NC_081543.1:36501075-36523985 GCF_901000735.1 Corylus avellana | reverse complement strand
TTTAAAAAAAAATAAAAAATAAAAATTCAAACAATGCTCATACAATCTATTCACCTGAGCCAGCCAGATATTATTACAAGCCTGCAACAATACTGCTACATGAGATTTTTTTAGATGATATAGTAAACTAGTGAATGATGGAATAAAAATCTCACAATTGGCTATAAGGAACCAAGACTCCATGTACCATCATAAAACAATCACCAAAATGATGTAGTCGAACGCCATCACACACAGGATTAAGAAAACATTTGGACAATTTTGGGATTCATTAAGCTAACAAGTCTTCAACCTTCAAGGGAAAAGGGATATTGGCAATGAATCAGATAATTTCAGTCAGTACCCACATCTATGTTTAAAATGTTTCACAAAAATTTCTCCCAAAGAAGAAAATGTGATTGTCATATGATGCAAAATTCTTCTTCACCTATAATTATGTGAAATACATAAAACCTAGATGACTGAACAACGAGTGAAAAGATTACTAACCAAAACAAATCCAATTTAAATTGCAACAAAGGGAACTCACCGAGCACAATTAACGCAACTGATTGCCATTGAGAGAAAGATTGAAGAAAGATTAAAAAAACTCCTTGAATGAGAGAGAAAGGGAACTTAGAAACTTTTAAAGCTTGTCAACCATCAAATGGTTTCTGTCAACCTGGCAATTTAAGCCTTCATGCATCGCAACAACTGGTAGATGTTTTTGGGTTAGGTGGTGAGAATTCCGAGAAAATAAAGGCTAGCAAATGGTTGATTTTCTACCTTAAAAGTGATATATACATGTATATATAAGTCTATTTTCCTGTTGCTTAGAGGAAAAAAAAAAAAAAAAAAAAGGTCCGTGTGCACGTCATGCCTGGAGGTTCTGAGTTGTAAAATTTAAATTTCTGATAATTTCTACAAAAACAACCATGAGTATTTAATGAAATTCCATAAATTTTCTCTTGCACTATGCTCATGTTATCCCCCCGCCCTCCAGATGCATAAAAAAAAGGTTCAAAATGAGGTATATAGGGGTTTCGTTTTTTTCTTTTTTTGGGGCGGGGGGTTGTTTTGTTTTTCTAGACAGCTGTATTAGATGTTAATCATAACAAATTAGAGTACTACCTTTTTTCTCCTGATCAGTAAGTTTTACAACCTAGATAAAATAATCATTTTTTTGTTAAGACATCACTCTTAAACATATTTTTATCTGAAGAATGCAGTAAAACGTCATCAAACTAGTAAATCATCATTTGCTTCTTTTTAAGCATTAGTTGTTTAATGATTATTACCACACAAAGTTTTCTACTGCCTAGTCAAATGGAAGTACCTCTCATAGGTGAGCCAAACATAATGGTGAAATTGAACTTTATATCAGAATTTAGCCAATGATAGTATACTGTTAACAGAAAATTATCATTAAATATCACAACACAAGTCATATTTCCACAATATTTAGCCAAGTCAATTGATTACACCATTTAGCTCATTTAAACTAAGGCTGGACAAGGCTAGTCTAAGCTTACATTAAAGTCTTTTGTTAATTTTGGCTATCTTAACAGTGATTCATTCTAAGGTGATAAAAACGCTAAAACCTAAGAGCACCAAGGGAAATCAATTCTGCAATACATGAAAATCTCAGGGTTGCAGCCCTCAAATAATGGGTCATAAAGTAGTCCACCTCACCACTAAGCATTGATAGGTTGGCATCATAAAGGACCCCTTGTGTGTGTGTCTGCACGCACGCGCGCCTGCAATTGTATGTGTTCGACACCAGCCACTAACAAAGTTATCTATTTAATTGATTCTAAATATGTACAGATTTGAAAATAAATGCTTAAAACATTATACAATATATCACCTGACCACTAAGCATTGATAAGTTGGCATCATAAAGGACCTCTTGTGCGTGTATGCCTGCACGCGCACACGCGCGCGCCTGCAATTGTATGTGTTCAACACCAGTCACTAACAAAGTTATCTATTTATTGATTCTAAATATGTACACATTTGAAAATAAATGCTTAAACCATTATACAATATATCATCTTTTAAATATGAGAAAGATAAAGCAAGACTATACACATATGGTAGTGAAAGGTATACTTTTATGTTATATACATGATTACTTGGTAGGTCAAACAAGGAACTGCACAATACCAAAAAGAACACAGATAATGTAATTTACTGCTTCTTTTCATAACAGGCCACTCATAATGAACTAGCACAATTATGCATCTAGAGTAATAGAGGATTATAGTATACTGCATAAACAAGAAGTCCATTTTACTTTTAACACAATGTCATAGTAAAATTTGGTAAATTTATAAAGTTGTGAAATCACCATACTTTATTTCAGCATCCATTACATAATGAAGGTTATTACACTAGTATAGTGATAGGTTCTTGCACTAGTACACTGTACAAGTCTATATCACACTGATTCATGATTATCCATGAGCATTCATATTGAAGGCCTAAATGAGCTCAACTGAGAATCCTTTTAAGAAGGTGAGTCATAGATAAATTTACAATCGGCTTATGGTGGTGAAAAATATTTGATAACGTAGTCATCTATGATATATATCCATGTTTAATTGTTGTTTAACTTTTTCCTTTTCTACAATCACTGTTAATGACTCTTGGCCACGTTGATACATTCTAGATACTTTTGGCCATCTAAATAGTTATTCTTTTTGTTTCATACTAAGATTACTAAAGATAATTATCACCTACAATTATGAGAAAAAATATAGTTTATAGTGCACTGAATCCTCAAGGCACCATTTCCTTAATAAATTGGGTCATGAAATAATTATCCTCACCTCTAAGTATCAATTGCCTCCATGTCTACACGTGTGTGTGTGTGTGTGTTTCATATAGTCATGCCGGTACAACTAAGACAATAACTAATAGACACAAAAAATTTGTGTAGCAAATGAATTCTCTAATATGTACCAAAATCATAATAGTAATTAAATTATTGTACAAAGCAACATTTCTGGAAAGAAAAGGGGAGAGAGAGAGAGAGAGATGAATCTACATCAGATGGCAGTTAAAATCCCATTTTGCCCTAGGATACATAACAAGCAAAAATCACTAACATATCTAAAAAATAGTACATGTAATCCATTGCTTCTTCCTATAATAGGTTGTTCATATCTAAAAAATGAGTTATTCTTTTCTATTCTTACCAAAAAAAGAACTCATTTAACAGCTCATGATAAGATAAACTCCTGTTAGCAAGAATTAAAGGCAGGTCTATCAAGAAATGACAGAAAATATGATAGGGATAGGCGTGGTGTTTGATAACCCTTTTTAAGAGAGATTTTTTGTGTTCTGTTTGAAAAAAGTGTTTTGATCTAACATAAAGGTTAAAGAAATTTTAAGTTTTTTGCGAGTGTGAAGTGAGGAAAATTGTTTGTTAATAAATTGACTTTTTTGAAAAATAAAAAAAATAAATAAATAAATGAGAAAGGGGAAATGAGTTAACAAACAAGCCTAGGATTATTTATTTACTTATTTAAATGATAGGGATAGGATTAAAAACTCCAAATTTGAAAGGCTATTCAAAGAGAAGTAGCATTGCAATTGGCATTCCAACAAATGAGATTCTGACATCGAAATTTGTCTGTGCAGATCATGATTGCTTACTACGAATTATAACTTGATTTTTCCACAATCGTAATTCCAACTTCACACATCATGCTTGCAAGTTTTAACTCGCTAATAATACTTAAAGTTCTTCAATTCCAGTTGATACATTTTCAAAAGATAAAACTCATTATTAGAATGAATATGGGTATCCCTCATTTGAGTCATGTGAGCGAAATATTGCCAACCAACAAAATAGAAACAATAACTAATAGCCTTGTAGACTAATTGGTTCAATTCATCATGCGTGCATAATATGTGAAGTTAACTGATATTCTATTGTTTCCCAAAGGAAAGAACAAAAAAATCATCAAAGCATTATGAGCCTTTGGGAAGAAAAGTTTGGAATTCTCTTCCTTTCCAAATTGGCACCAAGGAATCAGATTAACAATCAGTAGCACCGCAGAATTACCATAAACATAACATAATAGTCACCCAAATAAAATAATTAAAAAAAAAAAAAAAAAACTGAACACAGCTATAAAGTCTTTTCCTTTCTCTGTTTTTCTAAAAACAGAGCATTTTTACAGAATAGGATAAGCAATCTAAAAAGCTCCAAAAAAACACGTGCAATTGAAAACGCCAAAAGAGTACCTTTTGGGGTCTTCTGAAATTGGGTGTACAGGAATTGTACGACAACTCCCTCCATGCAAATCGCCCCAGAGGGTCGGGCCCGTCGGGGTACCGGTAGTTGAAAATGGAGGGTGTTGAGCATTGAATTTGAAGGGTTTTTCTGGCTACAAGAGACAAACGAAGGCTTGAATGATGGGAAAGGTGCAAGTTTGAAGGACATTAGAGAGTACATAGAGGAATTTGTGGAATAAACGGTGTTTGTTATAACGGGCCAGAAACAAACAAGCATGATTGAGATTGATCGGTTGCCGCTACAATGGCTAGCTTCAAATGCTTGGACTGGAACCCAAGTTACGCTTACACACACCCTATCGGTCAGTACGTCTCGTCCGAAAAGGAAAGGTACAAACGGGATTCAAGATACGGATCTATTTAAAACGTGAAACCTCAGCCTATTGGCCCATCACCCCTGTACTCATAGGCAATTTGGGAATGTTTGTCGGGTTCTTGTCGTGACGAGGTATATATATATATATATATAAGTTAATTTAATTTACCTTATTTAATTATGGTTCGTTTTTCTTAACCCTAATTTGCATGATTTTTTGCATAATGTTTTGTGTGTTTTATTATTCATTTTATATAACGTTTTCATGTCCATACAAGAAAGAGGAGGAAGAATTCGAACTAGCGATCTCCGTTTCATGAAGCATGATCTCCAGCTAATTAAGTTACCCATTTGGCACCATTTTATAGAACGTTGAGTTCACTACATAATAATATTTTTTTTGTTCAGTATTTTAAACTCAGTAAGTTGTGGACTTGCACTTTACCTTTTTCACTTGCATAACTTTGAATGATTTCGTCGGATTGATTTTTAAGGAACTAGACCCTAAAAGTTAATGGAATTTATTTGGAAAGATAATTCCAATGAGTTTGGCAACTTGTTCACGGGGATTTTGTGGGGGGTATTGCTAGCTAGGTGTGTTTTTTGTTAACTTAAGTACACTTGAGGCTTTGCATTTGATGATATTGTGACTTTTAAACTTGTGTTGTAATATTTTGATATTTTGATTGGTTATCGGTCTTCGATTGAAACACTAAATGTTATATTTTACTTGTTAAGCTATGTTATAATGCTTTTAGTTTCACGCTTTCCCTATTATGTGATGTGACTTAGAGTGTATTTGATATTGCAGTTTTAATAAGTACAATTTTAAAAGTTGTGTTTTTAAAACTGCAAAGGTGTTTGGTAATTTAAGTGTTTTTTAAATTGTAATGCCAAACGCCTTATGTTTTGCGATATATTTTAAAAACATTTTTGTTATCAAAATGAAAAATGATATAAATAATTTCGTTATACATTTTCGTATAGCGGATTTGCAAATTTAATGATAAATTTGTAAAGGAAATGGACCGAAAATGTAGAACGGAATGATGTATATTCAAATATTGCAAAAACATATGGTGGCACCACAAGAGCTATGGATTCTACCAATATCTCTAGGGTTTGTTTTGTTCTATGAAGTTGTGCTTCCAAAGTAATTTCATGCTTTGATTTTGTTTTTCTATCTATTATATTATCGAGTAGCACGTGTAATTAAGAATAAGGGTATTTATGTCTTAACACGAACACAAGAAGTGTATATTTGGGCTATAAAAAGTTACGTGATACGTAAGTTTAGCCTATTAGGCTATTCCATTAGAATTTAACAAAAAAATATCCTAACGAAGGAAGTAAATAAAAGATGCTTATAAATTAATGAGACATGACACACTTTCCTATCGTGTATGAAAAAAATGATTTTCTCAACTCAACACCGCAAATTTTAAAACTTTAAAGAAAATAAAAAATCGCATGGTATATATTCTTTAAGCATTGTTCCAAAATTTTAACAAACATTATTTCTTTTTAGGTTGGTTATAATTTTATGTTAAATTTTATCAAAATTTTTAAAATATTTATATTTTATTATTATAAAATAGTTAAAAATTATAAAAATTCATGCATTTACTTTTTATAAAAAAAATTATTGACAATATTTTTGCAACATTTTTAATTTTAATTTTTTTTTTTAATTTTATGTAAAAGGGTTATTTTGGGCATTTTGACAAAATTAATGTAAAATTACGGTGAAATTGAGTAATCGAAAGAAATTGAAATTTTGATATTTTTTATTAAAAGTTTTTAAAACTTTTGGGGTTGTTTCAAAACAATGAAAACTTCAGGGGGTTTTCTGAAATTTTTCAAAAAAATATTTATTACAAATGATTTAATATTTTTTGAACGTTTTAAAGTTTGTCGTAAGCAGGAAAGAGGCATGACTGCCGGAAGATGAGCAGTAGTTTAGAAAGTTGGCTGCCTGGAGCTGGAAGGGTTTGGTACAGAAGAAGAAGAAGAAGATAACAAAACGTCACAAAGAGGAGGGAAACACCAAAACAAACCCACCAATCCCGCCTTCCCACAAACCCCAAATGCCCGCCTCCAAGGCCAAAACCCTAAGCACCCTATTCCGCTCCGCCATCAAGTCCAAAACCTCCTCCTCTTCCTCACCGCTACATTCACCCGCAGGGAACGCAACCCTGAAACACATCGTCCCCTCGTTCGACACGTCGTCTCCCACCGCTTCCATTTCCGGGTTCTCCAAACGAAGCTCCGTTAAGTCTCCCAAATCTTCGTCTCGCTCCAAAAGCTCTGTGCTCCCCACCCTCCGGCTCGAGGCAGCCTCTGATTCCGGTACATAATAAGTAACTTCGTGTTTGGTTTTTGAGAAAAATGGGAAAAGAAAAGAAAGTTTGGGATTTTTCTTTTCTTGGGTGCTGTGGTTTTCGGGGCTTAACTAATAGTGAAGTTTCTAAAAATTTGTAATTTTGTTTTTTTGGTCATTTTTTTTCCTGTGGTTTGTTGGTAATCAAATAGAGTAGATTGACGGGTATTTGAGTCTTTCTATTATGTTTATGTTTGTTTTTGATGTGTTTGAATGTAGAGGAATCGACGAAGCAGTTGTCGAAGGAGATATCTTCTATATTGTGCGGTATGTTGTAGAATGTACTCTGAGAATCGGAATTGTTACAAATTTTATGTATTTTGTTTTTCTTGCATTTGAGATAAGGAAGTACGTTGAAGGTGAAAGTTCGATTCAAGTAGTTGGACTTAGTTGTGTTTATACTATTTCATTTTGGAATTTAACCCGATTGGATATGGCTCGAATAATGGCACTTCCTTGCGCGTGTCGTGACTTAACAATAGAAATAAGATGATTTCCTTGGGAATCAAACTAAAATTATTATGTCTTTAGTAGTGAAAATTCTTTTTTTCAGATTTTAGTTAGTTTCATCTGATCGACAAAAGAAGAGAGTCTGGCAAAGTTGCAATTTTTATGTGAGGTGGTATTTCTAAATCACTTTACAACCACTTGTTTCCTGAAAATTACGGGGAAGTAGAACTTTCACCAAGGATAAAAAATTTGATATTTGCCTTATGACTGCCATCCCAATTGGGTGGATTGACTTCATTTAACATTTTCCTTTAGATACTATCACCTTCTAAGGAGTAACATTTGTTTACTTTAAATCTCTTGATCATTATATTGCATTTACTCAAATTGCGAGCTGTCTTACATTCATATTCATCTTTTCTTTTTACTGGGATTTTGTTTGTTAATGGCAGAAGGGCGCATTTTTCATTTGTGTTCTTTCCTTTTGCAGGTGGTGCTTCTATTAGATCCTCTGGAACTGATGATGTAAAATCTTTAAAAGAAGTGCTGAATATACCATGGTTTTCGAGTTTGTCTCACAATAACATATCGGTAAATCGGAAAGAAGTAGCTCGTGAAAGGAAACAGAAATGGATTTTCAAAAGTACCCAGGTGAATCGCTTTAACCGCCTAATTACAATGTGTGGACAGAAACTGGGAACAGAGACTACTGTACAGGTATTTGATAGATTGGGACGAGAAACCGGCCTCAAAGAATATAATGCATTAATAGGGCTATACATAGAGAGGGCCAGGACAAGTAATGATGAAGACATTGCATTAGAACAGATACACAAGGCATTTCGAATTTTCGAATCAATGAGAGAACAGGGTTTCCAGCTGGAAGAGGAAACTTATGGCCCATTGCTTATGTATTTCATTGACATGGGTATGGCAGAAGAATTTCATTTTTTCTGTGAAGTTATCAGAAAAGAGAATCCAAGTTCACTTTCAAGATTAGGCTACTATGAGATGCTACTATGGTTGGGAGTCGACAATGAAGAAAAAATTTGCGAGCTCTGTAATTACATTGCAGTTGATGATGGGGGAGAGAAGTCCAATTTACGAGGTATGTGGTCCCAACAGGCCACCTTATAAGGTGTCTTTTTTTTTTCAGCTCAATTGTTATTCAAGTGTGAGGCATTATAATTGAATTGCTGGCTTAGGTTTTATTTTTGAACTTATTTTAGCATTGTGGACTCTTAGATAACTTTTTTGTTTTGGATAAGCAAAGGAAATTCATTAGAAGTGCAGCGCAATAAGCGCTACCCAAGTACACGAAGTATACAAGAGAAAACACCAACAAATCAAGAACAAGAAAAAAGAGAAAAAAAAAATAAAAATCTGCATTGCTAGAGACACAAGGTAAGGCGGTAGCAAAGATCCACTCAAATAAGGTTTTGAGAAAACAAGTTCGTAGATCTGCCCTCGTCCTCTCTTGATCATTGAAGCTTCAAGCGTTCCCTTCTCTCCCATATGCACAAGAATAAGAAGGAAGGTATTGCATTCCAAACAAAAATGTTGTCACTTTGGTTGACCCTCCTATTCCAGCACTTCAAAAGGTCCATCACCCATATAGATATAGCCTACTCTACCCTAAACATCTGAAAACCCATAATTCACAGCTCTCAAGTGACATCACAATGAAGAAGAAGATAATCCGAAGTTTCCACATGCCTTCAACACATACAACGCTAATCTATCACTATAATGTGATGCTTGTGGAGATTATCCAAAGTGAGGATTTTTTCAAGGGAAGCTGTCTGCATAAAGAATGGAGCCTCGGTCCTCCAAACACTCTTCTAAGGGGATTTCGACTAACTCTAGCATAGTACAAAACATTGAAGAAAAGAGATGGAGTCTACCTCCCAATCATGCACCAACCTGGTGAAATTAATGTCCCAATGAGCTGTACCATTACTAATACTCCCAAGGTCAGCCACCGTTGCATTCCTATTCCCAGCAAGACAAAATAATTCCTGAAAAGAATCCGTTAAAGGACGATCTCCACAACATATATCATGCCAGAACTTGTTATGAGAGTCATCACCCACCTCCACACTAGTAAAATTATAGAAAATGTCCCACCCCCTCCTAATGCTTTTCCAAAGGCTCACCCCATAAGAATCAGTGACCCCCTTGGTACACCATCCCTCGCCAAACTCCTATACTTTCTATTTACAATCTGATGCCAAAAAGCCTCTCTCTCCAACTAACTTCCACAAACACTTACCCAAAAGGGTCTGATTGAATGTAGACAAGCTCCTTATCCATAACCCTCCAAGAAGGATAGAAGTGCAATCCTTCTTCTAATTAACAAGATGGAATTTAATGTACAATTTCAGTCCACCTTTTTTTTAAAAAAGAAAAAAAATTTTATTTTTTCGTTAGATGTTTTTCTTGTGTACTTCCTTTGCATTTTTATGAAGTTCATTTTCTGTTAAAAATATAAAGTTCGTAAATGGATGCAGTTCTTTTGCGCACCTTAAGATCCTCTTATGTCAGGGTTAACTCTTTTTCATTTGGTATCAATGAGACCTCATTAGATTCAACTCATGTTGCAGAGAATTATTTGTTAGCACTTTGTGAAAGTGACCGGAAGAAGGAGCTTTTGCAGGTTTTGGAGATTGTAGACATAGCAAAGCTTTCGCCGCCAGACTTTGTAGCAAATATCTTTAAATCATTAGGAAGGCTATTATTGGAGTCCTTTGCAGAGAAATTCCTTTTTGCATTCAAAACCTGTGGTATGTTCGTTGAATATCATTCTTTATTATTTGGGGACCCTGATATCAGGGAAATTTATTTTATTTTTTTATTTTTGGTAAACAAACCAAGTTGTCAATGGATTGTATCTTTGCAATAATTTTTTATTTTTAAAACTTGTTTTTCTCAACTTGTTTTTGATTTGAAGTAACTAACTCAGTTTATCCTGGCATTGAATGCCTAATGTCTGAGCTCACCCTGAACACTTCCACTTTGTTGTGTCCATATTAACTTGGGTACTTCCAGAGTATAATCTGTAAAACTTTTATTGTAGTTTGTTTGGAAACTAAATTTATAAGTTTGGTTGTTATCTGGAGTTTCTCCTGAACTACTACTAATTTTGCAAAAGAATGTCAGTTCTGGTTCTTCGCAATTTTGTGCCTTGTTTTAATTTGCTTAGTTTTCATGATTTCCTTGACTTGTTTTCTTTTTCTAATTAGGTGTTTTTTCTTGTATACTCCATGTACTTGAGTTATGCCTTAACACTTTTAATGATATTTCAATTACTTATTAAAAAAAAATAAAAATTGTGCCCTATCTGAATCTGATGTGGTTAACTTAAAAATGCAGATTGTGAAGCAGAGAATATCTCAAGCTTCATCTTTAGTTATGTTGTTAGCATTCCAAATTTAGCGGTGAGGAACTTCTCCTGAATGCTACTGGTAATTTCCTTGAGGCCATAATTCTATGAGGGACTTCTGCTTCACATGCAGTTTGCTTCTTTATAAAAAAATTCATTGGGAAAAGTCCACATACTCCCCTCAAACTACCACCCAATTGACAATACCTCCTCAAACTTTCAATTGCGACAATGTCTCCCCTAAACTACCAAATAATTGACACTCCAAGGTCAAGCAAAAATACTCCAATAATTTTTTTTTAAAAAAAAAATTCTTTTTTTTTAAAAAAAAATTTTCACAGCTTGAATTTTTTATTTTATTTTATTGAGGGCATTTTTGTCATTGGGGGGACATTGTCAATTTTTGGTAGTTTGGGGGATATTGTCGCAATTGAAAGTTTGGGGGAACATTGTTAATTGGGTGGTAGTTTGAAGGGGGGGGAGGGGGTATGTGGACTTTCCTCAACTTCATTCCATTTTTGCTTCCATGCGTTTTTTAGTTTTAATTGAACTTATCAAAAAAGAAAAAAAAAAAGTTTTAATTGACACATTTTCATTTCATTTTTGCTTAAGTGGCACTTGCATTTTAACCGGCAGTAGAGTAAGTGTACAATGTTGTATGATACTGAATCTGTTTTCATTTTACTTCTTTTGAATACTAAACTAATTTAAAGATACTGCCTTCATACTCAATAGGCATTTAAGAGGAAAAGGGGAAGGGATTGAGGATAGGTTTTCTTTTAAACTGTATTTGGGAGTTGGGAGGTAGAGGATAGAAAAGGGTAAAGGGAAGAAGGAGAGGAGAAGAGAGGAAAGAATATAAAATCATCCATTTCTTTTTTTTGATGTTTTATTAGAAAATAGGGAGGTAGATGGGAGTATATGTTCTTCCCCTGTTGTTGGGTCCAGAGGGAAGGGAATGATAAGGTATCTAGTAATTTAACAATAAAGAGATAAAAATGATAAGGACTGGCTTGGTTTTTTTTTTGGAACTCTAATACATCTTTTAGGGTAAAAAGGGAGTACAAAAGAAGTTGTTAAACCTGGTATTCTTTACCTTCAAATTGAGGGAATTGAAAAAAATGGGCTACTCAATTTCTCTCCCCTTCCCTCAAAAAATTAAATCCAAATTTATATACATTTTTCTTTTCTGAAGTTTGTATCTCAAACTCGAGGTGAGATAAAAATCCTATTTGGGGTTGGTAGAAAACTTGATTGCATTTTTTATTTTATTTTATAAGTAATGCATATCATTAATCAGTAAAATGAGATGCTGCCCTTTATAGCGTTGATGGCCTCTTTATTTCTTTTTCCTTTTTCTTCTTAATACAAACACGAGCAAATGACATTTTATTGTTTGTTTGGCCTTTGGATTTTGTAGGCCAAAAGTATGTTGTTTTTTTAAATCACAAAAATTGTCCTATTTTGGAGTGCTTTTGAAAAAAAAATATGGTAGTATGAAAACATTGAAAAATACACGTTTTCAAATCGTAGGTAAAGGGGTGCATTTTTTAAAAAGCACAATTTTAAAAGCTGAACCACGATTTTAAACACTTAACTGCGACTTTACCAAATGCTAATTGCATTTTGAAAAATGAAGTTTTCATTAATAGCGTTTTGAAATCACTATTCTTTCAAGTTGCACTTTTTTGAATACCGCTAAACGAAATAAACCCTTATTTAACCTCAATTGATCATAATAATTGAGGAGGAGCTCATTAGCCAACTTAGAACCTTATGGAAGTGCACATCAAATAGTAGGTAGTTTCCTAGTAACATTAGTAATACTCTTTTGTTATTTCTAGATTCATATTAGTGCTGGTTATATGCAATGCAATTATATACTCATGTATATGAGTAATGGACCTTTTTTTTTTTTTTGATATAAGTATAAGTAATGGATCTATGATGCAATCATCAATGGAAATGGTATACGTGTGCTTAGCCTCCCCTTATCAAATGGGTATGATTCGCTGTATGTTATTGGAATCATGTTGTCCCTGTTGGGATTTTGCTACCTGTCTGTGTAGCGATCTTCAATCTAATTTTGCTTCATGATTCTTTTTAAAGTAATGGTCTGACTAGTAAACTACAAAAAGAGATGGCTTTAAAAGCATTGCAGCGTTTCTTGAGAGATATAGAGTACCAATTAGACCTTAACATATTACTCCCTCCATCCTAGAACAAGTGTACGTCTCAAAATTAATGTTTATTTTGTAAAAGTGGAAGCACTCACCTCTTCGTTTGCCTAGTTCTTGTAACCTTTTTTCAAAGAGTTCATTTAAGATTGTGCCTGCTTCTATATTTATTCATTTTCATTAATAATTATGTCATTTAGAAGTGTAGAATTTAAAACTGTAAAATTTAATAGATATTTAAAACAGTTCCTCCATATAATTGGAAACTGTATTTTGAAAAGAATCCTATATGAGGAGAAAGGATGGCCTTTCTGCACATAATGCCCTGGAAAGGGGATTAATGGTAATTACTGGGAATTTTACTGAGGATTGCTTATGGATTGAGCTGAACGGTTAACTAGAATCTCGTGGTCAAAACTAAGCAGATAGAATTAGAGTTTTTTAAGTTGAGAATGAGCCTCCAAAGACCTACATCTTTAATTGTCTTTTAGTGAACAAATAATACTAACCTTTTGCTGTAAGGATTTGTGGAAGAATTAACTGGTTGACGATGAGTGTGAGAAAAATGGAAAAGCAAAAGATTAGAAAAAAAAAAAAAATCAATACAATGAGAGCTTTCGATCTTGGCATGTTGCAAAGAAAAGAAAAACAGACTCAAAATGCAAATCCTTGGAAGATGTCAGATATCAAGGTCCTCCATTCCTACATCACTTGAACTATGCATGAAATTGAAGCTCACAGGCATGAGTCGATGATTGTTTAAACACTTCTGAATGGACGATTCAGATGCACAGTGTGGCTGCATCATAACAAGATAATCAACATTCAGCTGAAATATATTTTGATCTATTTTCAAACATATAATTACTTTATGACTGCTGCCAGCTTATATCCTTCTTTTAGAAAGTTTCAACTGAGTGATAACTTGCTTCCATATTATTTTGCATGAATTGCCACTAAAATGATCTCAAATATTAGTCAATGTTTCACATTAGCCTTTTTGTATACTTACATGTGTGATTGAATATTGAAGGTCGAGGATGTCATTTCAAAATTTAAAGACTTCCATGTGAAATTGGAAGTGACACCTTCTTCCACATCATACAAGGAGCTCATAACATATTGTTGTGATTCACTCAAGGTATGATTGATCTGTTGACTAAAAGGACAAAAATAAATTGAACTCCTAATTTCCTCTATTCCCATATGATATCATTTGTGTACGGGACCTCTTCTCTTCTCGGGTTTGATTACTTCATGAGATAATTTTTGTGCTTTTTAAATTCATCTATTAGTTTGAAATTGGTTTAGAAATTGGGTATAATAAAAAAAAATATGTGTATTAATTTCAAATTTTCAGGTGCATGCTGCTCTTGATGTAGTTGACGAAATGTGTGAAGTGGGAATGACCTTATCCATTGAGGTGTTACACTCTATTTTACATGCTAGTGAAGAGAGCTATGACTTCAATTTGGTAGGTTGTCTCATTTCATTAATCTCCCCCATATTATATGATATTTGTTATGCTCTCTTCTCAACATGCTGATATTAGTAATTTGAACTTAGAGCTTAGATCATTTGATGAGTTGATATGAACTTGAAATTTATGTTGTTTACTGATGTTTAAAGATGGCGTCTATCCATTTGTAATTTGTTAGCCTTTTGACATCTATCATCCAAGGACATGGGGCAGTTAGTTATGAAAGCAATTAATTAGGAGCCATTAGACATATTTGAGATGGTTTTATGATCTTTTACCATATTGATACTATCAGATATTTGGTGGATTTTTTACCCCACTCCAAACATGGGCACAATGCATAACGGTGACATTAGTGATAATTTCCTCACTTCAAAAAGGGGCACATAATAACTACTGTAATACTAAGTGATGATTGTGGATGAGATCAACGTAGACTCAAAACTTATTTATTTGCACTGAAAATTTTCTGATGCTATTGGGTTTTCATCTATTTCACTGATTAATTTTGGCTGTTATATGGTATTGTTATTTTTTTCCATAAGATTTAGATTATTTAACTTCAGCAGTTTTTTTTTTTTTTTTTTTTTTTTTTTTTCTCTTTTGCTTTGTTCTGCATGTCAATCATGTCATAAGTTTAAAATCTTCATTCAAGGTGATTATCAGATGTTGATTATATGTATAGCAGGACTTTTTATGTTTTTATTTACTGATGGACTTTCACTGTTAACCTGTACCATTGTCTAAGGCTTTTCTGTATTTACTATTTTACAGATGTAATATTTTTATGTTATTCCTTTCTCATTTTTCCCCTTAACTACTCAATCTCAAGGTTCGCCGAATTTATTCAGTGATTTGTCACCATGGTATGAAGCCAACCACTGAAACCTTCAGGAGTATGATAAGTTTGTGTGTGAAAATGAAAGATGTAAGTTTTTATTTAGCTTCTTTTTGTGTGTGCAAGCATACTCATGCCTTGATTTTTCCTTTTGTTCAATTCTACCCGAACTAATGTTTATACTTGGATAAATCACTTAGTTTGATAGTCGAATCAAACCCCAAATTCAAGTTAATTTTCCTCTCCAATGCAGTTTGATAATGCATATGGCATGCTGAAGGATTTGGAGAAAATGGATTTGAGACCTACATCCAGCATGTACAATGCTATCATGGCAGGATATTTTCGAGAGGTGACTTTATTAGTTTAATGAGATTGTCTCTTTTTTAATGATATTTTGATTTCCAAAAACAAAATTGGTATTTTCTGTTTTGAAAGTCAATATGGCTTGTGCGTATTCTTTTCTTTTCAGAATAGTATTCTGGCTAGCATTCATAGAGTGAACTGTTTGATCACTACACAAACAATAGACATACGCATGCACACAAATATTTAGTAAATATGTGCTAATAGTGAAGCCAAACTTTTTGCTTTCTTACTAACTTGAGAACCCTACTCATTTGGGACAAACTGTGGATAATGGTTTTTGAAGTTCCCTCTAAATTTAAAAGTATTCCTTTTCTCCTTCCTGATTTCAAAATTAAGCAATGCTGTCTTCTCTGTCTCTCTCTCTGGTGCAGCCAAGAGAACTTAGATATAAAGTAGATCTGAAATGAACCAGCCAAAGATGACACCTTTCAAGCAAATTGACGCATACCGAAGGGTTTAAGAAGAAATTCCAGCAATAATCAAGACTATAGCAAATAGAAGAACATAAGATTGAAGTTAGAACAATAAGTGATCAATTTCTAGGCTCCAAGGTGTCCAAGAACTCAGATTTGAAATTTTATATGATAGAGAATAAAAGGCTGCCCACAATGACTCAAAAGAGGCTATTTTTATTAACCTTTAAACACTAGAATCCCGGTCCTTCATCTTTCATAGAACAAATAAATTTTAACCATCTAATTTCATTAAAAGTCACGTGCTAGTCACATGATCTTTATAAAATACTAAAACATAATAATATAAAGCATAACATAATAATAAAAGACTGGCCTTGAGATAGCTAATGGACTGGCTAAAATAGGCTAGGGGGCCTTCTTTGCTTTGGGCTTAGATGCTCCCGCACTACTCTCTCTCTCTCTCCCTACACCTGTGAGGCAGTCATTTGTTGGTTGATAGCAGGTTTACTGCTGCAGATGTGTTGCAGCCTTTTGTAAGTTTTCAGTCTTGTGTTACGAACATACAAAAATTGTAGCCACATTTCTTCTACCAGATTCAAAGTTATAAATGTAAAAGTGTGTGACTATAGCAATGAGGCCAACCATTCTTTGTGCGGAAAAACAAAATGCTTGGCAGTTCAGAAAATACATTTATGATAAGACTTGTCATTGAAAGAATGTTATGCTACATCAAAGGATAAAATTAGAAATGAGATGCATTTGTCAATCGATGTGGCACCTATGGCTATGAGCGAACATATAGGACAATCATGGAAAATTGCTTTAGCCTGTGCAATGAAACTGATGATTGCTACTGTAATCAGCAGCATGATTTGAGCCAAAAGAGCTGTATAGACCAGAGAAGGGCCTAGAAAGATTTTAGATCATGGCAATGGCAGAAGATGTGATGTTGAAAGACTTAATAGAGATATTAGCCTTCTGAAGAAATGGCCTGAAAAAGGGTTGAATGAGAGAACAGGATTCGTTTAACAAATGCAATGTGCTTAACCATTGCATTTTAGTTGGAGGGAGGGGTTTACATTTTTGTTACTGTTGTTGTTTTTAATTGTTAATAGCATTGCAAAAATTTCTATTGTCATTTGAAAACTTGAATTTTCTCTCTGGGGTTGTTTGTACTAACTTAAAAGATATTTTTTATTCAGGGTATGTGTAACTTCAATTTTAGTTTTTCATAGATGATATATGTAATTTTGTAATCACTTTTGTTGCATTCTCTAGGTATATATGGCTGGAGATCATGATGATGATGTAATCATAAAGCATTGATGACTGTTTAAGCTTTATACTAATATAGGTTCGACTTCAAAATTTCATGTCTTGTTTGTTTGACTTAGCTTTTCGCTTAACATTCCTCAGAAGAACACATATGGAGTATTGATGGTCCTCAAGCAAATGGAACTCGCAGATGTAAAACCTGATTCACAGACGTTCAGCTATCTGATAAGCAATTGTGATCGTGAAGAAGATATCATTAAGGTAGATTGAAATTTATGTTTTGGTCAAGGTTTCATTTTTGACTTGCTGCTAGATAAAGTACAAGCCCTTCCATCCCATAGTTTTGACTTTTATTTTCTGTGTCTTCATCCAATTTTCATACCCAAAAAGTTTACTGTGAGTTTGTGTCCCCCAAAATCCATGTCTCCTTTTTCTTTGTTGTCAAAAACAGGAGAAGTAGTACTGACTTGTCCTAGCCGCATACACATAGGCAAACAAAAAAGCCAAAAGCAAAACTGAAGCAAAAAAAAAAAAAAAGAACAGAAAAGAAAAAAGAAGGTATTGAACCTGCTGTTTCAATATCATGTTGTGGTGAACGTTTTGGTTGTCAAATTTGGCACACATCAGAGAGTACAATTTACAGTGTTTTATACCACTAAATTTCATGAACGATCTACTATTCTTAGGACATGCTTCTGTTGTTAGTCCCTTCATTACAGCATTGATGAAGAATCCATGGGATAGCTGAATGGCATTTTTCATGGATATTAATTTCCTACAAACTGGGTTGTAAGAAATTTTTGTTCTTTTTCATTTGTGTGTGTGTGATGGGTGGCCAGGGGAAAGGGAAGGGGGGGTTGGTTATACATTAATGATACTCTGCAGTTTCTTAAAATTCTTAAAGCTAAACATATTGTGGTCTGATTATCTGCCTGTAGTATTATGAAGAACTGCAGCGTTTTGGAGTTCAAGCCACGAAGCAAATTTTCATGGCACTTATAAATGCATATGCAACCTGTGGACTGTTTGAGAAGGCAAAGCAGGTATTTGGGGATGTTGTGAGTTATTTTGTTTGTATTTGATTCCGTAGGTCAAAGAGTAAAAAGAACTTAAATGCAATTTGGAATGCACCTTACACAGTGAGAGATTCATTAACTATTTTTTGCTCCCTGCAATTCCTAAAAATCTGATTTTTTTTTTTTTTCTTTGAAGCATTTTTCTTTTTGAATACATTGCAGATAATTCAGAAATTTGTTCTAAATTTTTTAGTCACTAAATTTTCTGTTAGTAGAGAAAACATCTTCCCCCCCCACACACGAAAGACCTTGCCCTCCACCTTGTCTTACAAGGAAACAAGGTGCAATTTGAGTTATAACTCATTGGTGACTTATTAGCTCCACTCTGTCTTATCAATCAATAGAACTTTTCTTGCAAATATCAATCACGACAGATATCTTTTCTCCTTATGTGAATCCATCTCTTATGCAAGTAAAATTCCCTCTAAAAATAAATGAAATAAATTGAAACAAAGTAACTTCCAGTCCAATTACATTTTCTATTTCTTGAATTGAGTAAATCTGCTGCATTTCTCATCTTATTATAACTTTTATCGCTTTTGTTTTTTTGTGTTTCATTTTATTTCTCCCTTGACATTTTGCAAGGCTATATTATATGTGAATGAAATCTCTAGTTTGCTAATACTTTTTTTCTACCTATCCCAATGAATAACTATTTCACGTGGTAGGTAGTCTCAGATAAAGGAATTCCAGTGAAGTACCTGAATGAAATTAAGAGCGTGCTTGTGTCAGCTCTAGCATCACATGGACAAATGTCTGATGCCCTCGATATATATGAAGAAGTCAAGCAAGCTGGATCCAGTTTGGAGCCTAAAGCTGTTATACGCCTTATTGTAAGTTCTTCACTCAATTATTTGTATTCTTTACTTGTAAATGCGCTGATAGTTTTTCACTCATTCTTTAGGAGCACCTTCAATCTGATGGAGAGTTGAGTAGATTGCTTCAGCTTTTCAAGGAATTAAAGGATCTTGACTATTGGGTTGAGGGTTGCTGCAGAATTATCTTATATTGTGTTCGATATAAGCATTTAAGGTCTGTTGAAACCATACTTTTTATTCTATTGGACAGTTCTTAACATGCATGTACCAGTTTTCTTACGTTGAGTTCTTTCTTTGATTTAGTTATGCTGTTGATTTGCTCAAGCAACTCAAGGATAAATTCTGTGATGATGAATTGGCTATAGAAGCTCTTTTTGATGAGGTTTGCTGCTCTACTCTTCCATTATGTTTTGTAATTTTTTTTTTTTAATACATATGGGATTCTTAGATTTAATTATAGAGTAGATGTGGTTGGTGGACCTCTTTCAGACTTTATGCATTTATTTTTATGAGTTCTTGTATCTTAATTCCAGAGAATTTTAGTCTTTATAATGGTTCTATGGTGGATTTTCAAACTGACAGCATGTACCTTCTGTTTTGTGGTTTTGCTGTCATAATCTGTAGGTATTTTCCTTAATTGGAGAGTCAGAATCTACACATTTGCAGATTGGATTGGATTTGCTTCGAGTCATCAAGGATGAGTTTTGCCTCCCTCCTTCCCGGAAATGTCTTGATTTTCTTCTCAGTGCCTGTGTCAATGCTAAAGATTTGCACAGATCCCGTCTGGTTTGGAAAGAATATCACACTGCTGGCCTTCCTTATAACGTCCTCAGTTTCCTAAGGTAAATAATGATGCTTTCTTTTTTATGTTTCAGGCTAGATTTAGATAGACCTCTCACTTCAGCACCTTGTTTAGTGGGAGTAGTTCCCAATGGTCTTTGGACTAAATGGCATATCCTCCCCCCACAACAAAGGGATGGAGGCTAGTGAGTCATCGATCCCGGGTGCATGAATCAAGTTATAGTTGCCTACCAAAAAAGAAAAAGACTAGGAATGGTGCTGCTGGCCTCTCTATTTACTTATTTCCCTTCTTGGAATGCTTGCAGAATGTATCAAGCCTTGTTAGCTTCAGGAGACCATAAGTCTGCAAAGATTATGCTCAATAAAATTCCAAAAGACGATCCCCATGTTCTTAGTGTCATCAAAGCATTTCAAAGAAGTTATTATACTGTGTCCAATTCTGAGGATGGTAAGAAGAGAAAGAAGAAAAAGAAAGGAAAAAGAGGGGAGATGAAACAAGGCTTCAAACTGAAGAATGAAATTTCTTAAATTGTGGTGCAATTTTGTTTACTTGAGAGATATCTGTCACCAAGGGCCTCTTTCACTTATGTCACCTTGTCTGTGAGAGTTGCTAGTCTTAAATTTATAAAATTCGCTGCAACTTTCACATATATATATTTTCTTTTGATCTTCGCCATTGTTTTTCTTTGTTTGGCCCCCTTGATAACTGGCACTTTTCAAATAGGTAGAGGGATAGCAATTTGGTTAGCCCTTTTGTTCCTCCCTCCGAAGTAAATTTTCAAGTGTCAGACATCACTGCGCTGTTTTTTCTAACCCAACAAGCAACAAACGCGTACTATGTTAGTCAGAGTTTCCAAGACCTAAAATGCAGAACATGAATTTGAGAGAGGAGTTATTATCCGTCTAAATTACCATTAAATTTTAGATGAATCATTATTGAATTTTGGATTCAATAGTGATTTTCGCCGCTAGAGTAAGCACTTGAAGCGCATGTAGAATTTCTCTTTTATCAAACCTCAATTTTGTCAATAGATTTGGAGTAACAAGATGACTAGGTAGCCAAATTTTGACACCAGCAGAAAGGTACTTTCATTTTTGCTAATCATGGTTAGCACAAATTTCCATTTTCTAATCAAGAAAAAAGGCTTTGCAGTTTGCATTTCAAAGTCTAATTGCAACTCTTACTTCCACGTTCAGTGCAGTGCATGCATCTTCCCCTTCACAGTGACTGACAGACTTCATCTTAGTTCGGGTACTGCAATATATACCTCTTCAGCTTGGTCACAAGCTAAGCCAATAAAGCAGATTTCGCCACCTAAAAGACATAAAATTCTTCGAGTACAGATAGTGTTATTTTAGCTTTTATCTCAAAGTAATTGATAATCTAGCACCCTTTTGATTTAAAAGATGGTAGAAATATATTACAGTATATTAAATTGTATTACAATGCTCTGTATTTATAGAGAGATTAGGAATGATAAAGATAAACCTACAAAAGAAACTAAATAAATCATAATATCCAATTATTCAAATCCTCAAAACGAGAGAGCAACAAGTATGGCTTGCCTGCAGCGTGCCTTGGCCTGTTCAAGCCTCTCACCCAATGTATCCTCCTTCACCGCAGCCTTAACCATAGCCAAATCCATCTCCATCAGTCTCAACACCCTAAACAACTCTGTGATCATCCTGTCCTCCACTTTTCCTTCATCTCTCAACACCTCTGCTTCCTCTCTCGCTCTCTCCGCCACAATTTCCCCTACTTTTGCCAGAAGCTCCGTCGACCCAAATTCTTTCCCCATCAGACCCTCCAACTTCTCCAGAAAGTCCGCTATGATATACCCTTTTGGCTTCTCCAAGTTTATCTCCTTGGTTCTCTTCCAACCGATCTCAAAGTTGCGTGGCTCGGGCTGTGCCAGGCCAGTTGTTGACTTCCGGTCGCGGATTATCTCAGATTTTCTTCGCTTTTCGATGGGAAAATTCTCTGGTTTGTTGAGGGTGCGATCAGAACCTGGAGGTGGGCATGGGAGGTCGGGCTGAGGGGTGGAGTTGTCAGAAGTAGTGCATTTGATGGAGGAGTGCTTTCTGTGTGGTGGGCTATGGATGAGCGAGTGTGATGGGTTTGGATGAAGAAGGAGCTGAAAGAGTGTGGAAGCCATGCCAGTGTGAAAATGGAACCAATTGGTGAAAAAGAAGATAAGGGGCGCCTATTTGGCTCCCGCTTATAGATAAATAGATAAAACAAAAGAACAAATATCTGCAAAGTAGTAAACACTCTTTCTAATATATATATATATATATATATATTAACAGGAGGTTAAAATTTATATTTTCAAAGTGATTAAACGTGTTTTAAGTAACTTTTTATCAAAAAAGTTAAATAGTAAATTTGAGAATCTACTTAAAATACGCCGGATGTAAAGTGAATATGATTAATAAATGTAAATAGTAACAAATGTAAAGAGTAATATTTTTTAAAAGTAATGCAAATTTCTTGTACATTGACTCTACTTTTAAAAGTGTTACTTGTTTTTTAATAAGTAAAAAGTATATGCTCTTTTAATAATCTATACATCTCGCGTGCCTTTTTAATAGGATTAATAAGAAAGTACATGTTTTTCACGTGCTTTTTTAATAGCATTAATAAGAAAGTATATGATTCTTATATGCTTAAAAAACACATGTTATTTTTAAAAGTTGATATGAGTTTCTTATAAATCGGTTTGTAAAAAAATTTTGTCATTAAAAAAAAAAAAAGAACTCCTCACTTTAGTTTAATTATATTTTATTTTTTCAACTTCTTATAAATTAAACTAAATCAATATGTTTTAATGAACTAATCAAATAACAG
>NC_081543.1:36448775-36500975 GCF_901000735.1 Corylus avellana | reverse complement strand
AATTACCATTAAATTTTAGATGAATCATTATTGAATTTTGGATTCAATAGTGATTTTCGCCGCTAGAGTAAGCACTTGAAGCGCATGTAGAATTTCTCTTTTATCAAACCTCAATTTTGTCAATAGATTTGGAGTAACAAGATGACTAGGTAGCCAAATTTTGACACCAGCAGAAAGGTACTTTCATTTTTGCTAATCATGGTTAGCACAAATTTCCATTTTCTAATCAAGAAAAAAGGCTTTGCAGTTTGCATTTCAAAGTCTAATTGCAACTCTTACTTCCACGTTCAGTGCAGTGCATGCATCTTCCCCTTCACAGTGACTGACAGACTTCATCTTAGTTCGGGTACTGCAATATATACCTCTTCAGCTTGGTCACAAGCTAAGCCAATAAAGCAGATTTCGCCACCTAAAAGACATAAAATTCTTCGAGTACAGATAGTGTTATTTTAGCTTTTATCTCAAAGTAATTGATAATCTAGCACCCTTTTGATTTAAAAGATGGTAGAAATATATTACAGTATATTAAATTGTATTACAATGCTCTGTATTTATAGAGAGATTAGGAATGATAAAGATAAACCTACAAAAGAAACTAAATAAATCATAATATCCAATTATTCAAATCCTCAAAACGAGAGAGCAACAAGTATGGCTTGCCTGCAGCGTGCCTTGGCCTGTTCAAGCCTCTCACCCAATGTATCCTCCTTCACCGCAGCCTTAACCATAGCCAAATCCATCTCCATCAGTCTCAACACCCTAAACAACTCTGTGATCATCCTGTCCTCCACTTTTCCTTCATCTCTCAACACCTCTGCTTCCTCTCTCGCTCTCTCCGCCACAATTTCCCCTACTTTTGCCAGAAGCTCCGTCGACCCAAATTCTTTCCCCATCAGACCCTCCAACTTCTCCAGAAAGTCCGCTATGATATACCCTTTTGGCTTCTCCAAGTTTATCTCCTTGGTTCTCTTCCAACCGATCTCAAAGTTGCGTGGCTCGGGCTGTGCCAGGCCAGTTGTTGACTTCCGGTCGCGGATTATCTCAGATTTTCTTCGCTTTTCGATGGGAAAATTCTCTGGTTTGTTGAGGGTGCGATCAGAACCTGGAGGTGGGCATGGGAGGTCGGGCTGAGGGGTGGAGTTGTCAGAAGTAGTGCATTTGATGGAGGAGTGCTTTCTGTGTGGTGGGCTATGGATGAGCGAGTGTGATGGGTTTGGATGAAGAAGGAGCTGAAAGAGTGTGGAAGCCATGCCAGTGTGAAAATGGAACCAATTGGTGAAAAAGAAGATAAGGGGCGCCTATTTGGCTCCCGCTTATAGATAAATAGATAAAACAAAAGAACAAATATCTGCAAAGTAGTAAACACTCTTTCTAATATATATATATATATATATATATTAACAGGAGGTTAAAATTTATATTTTCAAAGTGATTAAACGTGTTTTAAGTAACTTTTTATCAAAAAAGTTAAATAGTAAATTTGAGAATCTACTTAAAATACGCCGGATGTAAAGTGAATATGATTAATAAATGTAAATAGTAACAAATGTAAAGAGTAATATTTTTTAAAAGTAATGCAAATTTCTTGTACATTGAGTTGTGGAAAAAATCTCAACTCTACTTCTAAAAGTGTTATGTGTTTTTTAATAAGTGAGAAGTACATGCACTTTTAATAATCTGTGCATCTCGAGTGCCTTTTTAATAGAATTAATAAGAAAGCATTTGCTTCTCAAATACTTTTTTAATAGCATTAATAAGAAAGCATGTGCTTCTTATATATTTAAAAGACACATGTCACTTTTAAAAGTTGATATGAGTTTCTTATAAATCGGTTTGTAAAAAATTTCTCATTCAAAAAAAAAGAACTCCTCACTTTAGTTTAATTATATTTTATTTTTCCAACTTCTTATAAATTAAACTAAATCAATTTGTTTTAATGAACTAATCAAATAACAGCATGTTATCATTCATTTGGCATAAAACTCTCCCTCCACAAAAATGTTATATAACAATTCATAAAAAGAAAAAATATTATAAAAAATGTTTTCCTTTAAAATAGATAGGTCAGAGAGTCTTTTAAGTTTTTTATTTTTTATTTTTTACATGTTCGCACGAGAGGGAAGAAGATTCGAACTAGTGGCTTCAGCTTTATTAATCGTGATTCCAGCCGATTGAGCTACCTCTTGGAGACCTTTAATGTCAACTTCTAATCTGCCTAAAAAAAAAAAAAGGTTAAGAAGTAGTAGTAGGATATAGTTCCTTTCTTAAATTAGATAAAAATAAATTTAAAATATGATAAATAATTTTACATTTATTTTTAAAATATATATGAAAATTACGTATTTTATTTGAATTTAATCTCATCAGTAGTCATCAGTCATCAGCCACTCTGATCTTCCTATTTGTTCCACGTAATACGAAAGTTAGCAGCGAAACCGAGTGGGTGGTGCGCTCAGATGGCAAAGTTTGCGTTAGGGAGCGAGCCAGTGGTGGGCTCGCTGGCGCTGTCGAAGAAGCGAGATTACAGAGTCACCAATCGACTTCAAGAAGGCAAGCGCCCCCTATACGCCGTCGTTTTCAACTTCATCGATTCCCGCTACTTCAACGTCTTCGCCACCGTCGGCGGCAATCGGGTCCGTTACTTTTTCTCCGTTCCTTTCCCGTGAAAAATGAAAAATTCACTAGAAACTATAATAGCTGTAAGCCTGTAAGGCTTTTAGTAACAAACACAGTTCACGTATTCGTTGATTAACCGATTTTCCTTTTTATGTTGATTTCACTCGATGAATCTAAGGTTCTGTTTGTCCACTAGGAAAATAGGTTTTCCAGGAAATGTTCAATTTCTCGCGCAAAGATATTTCTTTGGGTTTTAGTTCTTTTTGTGAAAAAAGTTTGATTAAAGATCAGTGTGCAAGTTTATGTGCTTCATATCATGCAAATGTCAGAGCTTTGATAAGAAATGAAAATATGTCTATATAAAGCTATATATTGCTGAATAGCACGAGGTGCAAAATTAGAGTTTTGTTAGTCAGTGCCTTGGAGCTTGAGCACTGATGATTAGGCTTAATGAACGATTGGTGTGTGCATTGTTCTATTTTAGTAATGTAAATTGTAGAAAGTAACATATGTGCTTTAGAAGAGCTTGGCTTGTGATTAAGGCCAATTTGGTCTGAGTTTGAGAGAAAATTAAGAGACAGGCTTGGTTAGTTGAGCTCGAGAAAGCTGCTTGTGCTTGGGGTGAGTTCAATGACACCCTGAGCATTGATTGGAGTGTTGGGCTTTTAGTCAATGAGTTTGTTATTGTGATTTGTTGCTAGTATATTTTGCTATTTTCTTTTTGGTTTCACCAGCATAGTTAAATATATGGATGGTTAAGGACTATGTCTGTGAGTATTATTGGTCTTCATGCTATTTTTTCTTACTTTATACAGAAATATAGGTGCAACTCATTGGTTGTAGTTAATATGCCTTGGAATTTATGAGAACTTATAAATTTCCCTCTCTTGATCATTTGGGTTGTGTTTTTAGAAAGCAAATATTAGGAGACAGTTTTAGTAATCCTGCACTGTTGTAATGCTTGTCGCACTTGCAAGGTGTCAAGTACTTCTTTCTTTAGTTCTATACTCTAAAATTGAGTCAATCAATGGTCTGGTGGTGCATAATTCAATGCTGATAAGCACTATAGATTCACACACTTCCTGAATAGCGTTGATAGATTATTTTCATTCTCAAATGTCTTATTTTTTTGGTGGAACAAACGAAAGTATCATATTCATTTCTTCCGTTGGAATTGTATTTCTTTATGTCTAAACAGGTGACTGTCTACCAATGTCTTGAAGGGGGTGTCATAGCTGTCTTGCAGTCTTATATTGATGAAGATGTATGTGAACACAGCTGCCATTTATTAATCCTTCTATTGAGTTATAGTTCATATGTAAAATCTATAGCTTTTTTGTGAAGAATATTTGCAAATTCAATGTATTTCGTAGATCAGAAGGATGAGTCTTTCTACACTGTGAGCTGGGCATGCAACATTGACGGAACTCCTTTCATAGTAGCTGGAGGAATCAATGGTTTAATCCGTGTCATTGATGCTGGCAGTGAGAAAATACACAAGGTTTCTTATCTCCTAATTTTGAGCTCTTATTTTCTTGGTAGTTGTAGTAGAAAAGTAATGGTAAAACTATAATGACTCAAGGAAAGTGTTAGCCGTATTTGCGTTATCACTCCCAAATGACTAGTTTATTTGAAGCTCCCTATAATCACTTATAAAGCATAGTTTCATCTAGAAATAAACCGATGTGGAACTTAGCACCCATTAATGCCTTTATAATCTGTTGGGCTATTCGTCTTTCTAATGTGGGCTTGGAGTGTTACAAAAACAATAGTAGCTGTTATAGTCTATTGGCAAGAGATGAACCCAAATTGGCTTTTCTTATGTGTCACACCCCATCTAGGGTGTAAACTTATGCTTTTCACGTTACCATTTTTTCATGTATATATATATAGTTAGTTAGTTAGTTAGTTAGTTAGTTAGTTAGTTAGTTCTAAATAAGTCGAAACTCTTAAAATACTTAATACTACATAGTTAAATGCATAATGCTGAAAGTATAGTGCTTTTAAATATTTCTTCTTTTGCCCTGTGACATGCTCATGTTGTGCAGAGTTTTGTTGGCCATGGGGATTCAGTAAATGAAATCAGGACTCAGCCCCTAAAACCATCACTTGTGGTGTCTGCAAGCAAAGTAATCATCATAACATTATTTGTCTTCGTACTTTTTGTTTTATTATGTCTCACTAATATTCAAGAGTGTCCAGGATGAATCAGTTCGGCTATGGAATGTTCATACCGGAATATGCATTTTGATATTTTCTGGAGCTGGGGGTCATCGTAATGAAGTCTTGAGTGTGGTAAGAGAAGATAAAAAAGAATTATGTGCCCACCCCCCTTCTTTTAATGTCATAAAGGGTGAAAAGCTTTGAGTTCTTTATTCACAACTCAATTTATAGCTTATGATGCAAGATAAGGATTTTAAATGATTATTCCTACATTATGTTGGTTACTGTAGGATTTCCATCCTTCGGACATATATCGCATTGCAAGCTGTGGCATGGACAACACAGTAAAGATCTGGTCAATGAAAGGTAGGACATCATTGTTGTTTTTCTTGTAACTTTTGTTTTAGAAAAGAAAACATTTATTGAACAAAATTGGAACATTGGACGGCCTGAATGGATATTTTTTGTTTAGTGAACAGTTTTACACCTCTAGTTGAATGGACGGGATGAAATAAAAACAGCATACGTATCACAGAATAAAAAGCACCGAAAAATGTAGACAAAGATCACAAATAATCTTAATACCTATCATATTGAGTGTGATCATCTATATAATGCATATTATCTTTTGTGAAGCCCATTAATGCTGCTCTGGGATGTAATGGGTGACACTGATCACATCCTTTGGAATGCCATACCTATCCTCTCCATGGGATTAAAGTGCTAAAAAGTGTTGGTTATTCCAAAAATGTTTTTAATTGAAAAGAGTGCAAAATTGTTGGACAAACTTGTTGAGAAGACAATGAGCACAGAACATGCTCTATTTGCACAGAAAGTTCTGCTTTGGGTATCATTGATTTTATTTATTCATGAAGAATTTATTGAACAACCAGTTAAATCATATTTCACTTTCGTCGTATTACTCGATCTGTTCAAACATTCTTACTCGACTAATTGAAAATTTTTACATGGTATGGTTAGGTTCTCATTTGGGAGTTGGCCTGCTTGATTCAATATTCAGGCAGGTCGGTTAGTTGTTTCTAATTTTAGCTGGTTAAACGCTTTATAGGTTTTAAATCTTTGTCTGGTAATTAACCCTGCTTCAGAGTTCTGGACATACGTAGAGAAATCATTCACATGGACAGATCTCCCTTCTAAGTTCCCTACAAAATATGTTCAGTTTCCTGTGAGTATCAGCCTATCTTCCATGTTACTGTTAAAAGTATTTCTGCCTTTTGTAGCTTAGTTCACCTTACTCTTTTCAGGTGTTCATAGCTTCAGTTCATTCAAACTACGTTGATTGTAATAGGTGGCTTGGTGATTTCATCCTCTCAAAGGTGAATTATTGTTTTATCCACTGTTTGTATGGCTTCTAATCTAAATCAAAGTTGATTTAAACTGAGGAAAAACCATACTCTATGGGATGAAACATTAGGATTTGAAATATTTGTTGCCTTTTCTAATTGACTAACTAAAATCAGCAAGTTAAGCTGCTTGCTGACAGTTGAGTTGGCTTGAACTGGAAATCTGCCTGGCAAATGTGCCTATAGAAAATAATAGGAATTATCATAACCTGGAGTTGCTTCTAGATGCCTTGTAGATATAATCTATGCTCATATTAATGTTATTATTTCGTTTCCAGAGTGTTGACAATGAAATTGTTTTATGGGAACCTAAAATGAAGGACCAGTCTCCTGGGGAGGTTAGAATTTCCTTATAACTAGTGCACTTCTAATTTGTCCGTCTCTAATCTATATCAGTTTATATTCATGGATATTTTTGTTGATTTTAATAATCCCAGTTCAGCTTTTTGCTGCTATGATCTTTTTAGGGTTCAGTTGACATCCTTCAGAAATATCCTGTTCCAGAGTGCGATATTTGGTTCATCAAGTTTTCATGTGATTTTCATTATAATGCAGCTGCTATAGGTAAAAGGCTAAGTGGACCCTCATTTTATGTTCCTTTTTTTTGGATATTTATATAAACACACAAACAAATGCTCATGGAATTTATTGTCAATAAAATACGATGTTGTATAAATACTTCTGAACTATCACAATATTGCTGATATAGTTCCTTATAATTGCATTCACGCGAGCACTGTATCTTCCAGCTTTTGCATATCTACTCGTGGTGATCTCATCCTACATTGTCTTTAATACCAGGGAATAGGGAAGGAAAGATCTTTGTTTGGGAACTGCAATCCAGCCCCCCTGTTCTTATTGCAAAGTTCGTTGGTTTTGCTTTTTTTGGTTGAAGTTTATGTTTAAAGTTGCAATTTCTGTGCAATATGAACGAGGTTTTCCTACTCTTTCACCTCTTTCAGGCTGTCTCATGCTCAATCAAAGTCTCCAATTAGACAAACTGCCGTGTCCTTTGATGGAAGGTGAACCCTTCATGCATTACTTTTAGCCTCAACATATTGTTATTTGAGATCTTATAAATGTACCGAATATTGAAACATGCAATTTCCCTTCTGTATGTGTACAGCATCATTCTCAGCTGCTGTGAAGATGGGACAATTTGGCGCTGGGATGCAGTGGCAACTTCTTGAGCATCTAAGTGGGTTTATTGGCAATGTTAGAAGATGCACATTTCGGTGCCCAATTTGGATTGGGTTAGGGTTATTATTCTAACCTTGTGGGGTTTAGAGTCTAAACTACCGTTGTTTAGAGAAATTGAGACCGGTGACCTTTACTTCAGCCAAGTTGTCACTTTGTTAAAAACCAAAAGTCATCCATATGCGAAATATATATTTCATTCTGAGCAGTTTTTGTAATTTTTTAAGTGTTTCTATTGCAAGGCCGCCAACGTGGGATTACCAGATGGCCCTGGAGGCCTATAGCAAGGGCGTCTATTAGCCTACTGTGGGGCTACCAAACAGTCCTAGTAGGCACCGCGAGGTCGCAAGACAAGCACTTTTGTGCGGTTCAAACGCTGATAAGTTCGTTGCATATTTCATATTTGTGCTCCTTAAACCGCTTAAATTGGCAGTACACAGTGGTCATGCTATCGATCTTTAGTAGCTTAATGGAAGACTACAAAATGAGGAAGCATTCATTGCACGTTGACCGTCACCATACTTTTGAGGTGCTTTAACGAAGAAACTGACGGGGTAAATGACTTAACGCCATATTCTCCATAATCTAAATTGATACAATATGGAATGGAAGTCATCCTTGAATACAAAATTTCTCATTAACACCATATTCTTCCAAATCTAAATTAATACAATATGCAAGTCATCCTTGAATACAAAATTTCTCATTACACAGAAGAGCAGCTTCCTTTTCAGCCTCGCATGGATTTCTATATATATGTTATATACAAAAAAGAATGGGGAACTATAATGATTGGGATTCCGTTTATCCCAGAATATAACAGCCTAAAATGGCACGCAGTAGGCCAAATTAAATTTGAGTCCGTAGCCGCATCACTAAACTTTGCATACTTTCAAGCTTCTGACTCAGTTGTTTAATGGTCTCAAGATGCTGTATGGAAGATTCTGAACCACCTACGTCGGTAATAAGATCAGCACATTTGGCCTGTGAATCTGAAACTGCATCCTCTAGGTAAGCCACCGTTGCTTCCAAAGAAGTTGTACGTGGGCTTTCATTGATCAGATTTGGTAATGGAGAGAACCCAATACTGCCACCACTACCACCACTGCTGAGCTTTGGGGAGAATATCTTGTCAATGCCATCACTTCCTGCAATTCATCAATCTATCAAATTCTGACCCTCATTGAGAAAGATGGAACACGCAACAAGGATATATATTTAATCGGTCCAACAAGGAACATACTAAGTAGCGAAGCATTATGGTCAAAAGAAAGCATAGGTCAGTATTTCAATTAAGTACTCAAATACAATGCAGCTCAATCCAAACGCATAGGTCATGGAGTTTCAATGGGTTGGACTGTCATGCACAGCAAGAAGAGAAGAGGGAGACCCACCCGCCACTCGGGGTTGGGAGTGTTGGGGGCTCCCTGAACAGCATATCCTGCTACTTCACGATGCAGAAGTCAACTATATATCATGTATGAATGCATCGCTATGATTCAACATTCTAAACCTCATTTTTTTTTTTTTTTTTTAAGAAATCGGATTTCATTTAAAATCAAAGGGCGCATCAAATATACACAAGATGTATACAAGAGAAAGGAAAAAAGATCAGATAAGGCATGGAAGCTAGAAAAATGGAAACAATAATAGGTTGGCATCCAATGGAAAAGGGAGTTGAAGAAGGGGCTATATTGAGCTGCATCTATTACTAACTGATTCTGCTGAATCACATAAATTCACTTAAGTGAACACACACACACTTTTTCTTCAAGTACTTTAATCAATTCTTTCTATGCTCTTCTCCTTTTAGACATTTTATCAAACTTCTATAACTATTGTAAAATCCAAAGGCTAAAGGTTAACACATTACAGTCCAAATGTTCAATTTCATTACTATTCCACTTGATTCTAACAGCCCGCATTGATCAAAATATAGAATCCTGATTCTAATAACCTCTATCTTGTACCAATTTGCAGTTTGCTTACAAAAAAACCATGAGCCTTCAAGGTGTTATATGCCCATAGCGTTCAGCATTCCAGTCCAAGACGTCGAGAATAATAAGAATTTATTCTAGTTGCAAAAAATGAAGTCTTAACAATATGTTTAACATACCAAGGTTACTTAGTTGATCCATTGCTGCCTGGCCAATAGAACCTTCCAGCTTCAGTAACCGCAAAATTCCAGCAGTTATTCGACCCATAGAGTCAACTTCAGACTTGCACAAAAAAGCAAGGTGTTGCAACTCATCCTTGGTAACAACTGCCTCAATCTGCAGGGTAAAAATCACCATAATACAAGACCTTCCTAAAACAAGAGGCAGCATGGATATGCTTGTAAAGTTAAGACTATATTACCGGTTGCTTAACAGAGAATTTCAAGTTTTCCACCTCCCACTTCCCTAGTTCATCATCAATGGAGTCCTCAGTTATCACCAGGCGAAGTTCAAGATTTATCCCTCCAAATGTCTCAGCAGTTTCTTTAATACCATTTGTGGGTAAGACAGATGGATGGATGCCCTTTAGACCCTGAGGCTTTAAAGTCTGTAAGCCTTCAACACCAACCTGCAAGCATCTCAAAATTTGAGATCATGAATAGTAAATTTCTAGAGCTAAATAAAGACAGCAATTTGAAGATAGTTCACAAAATAAAATTCGATTAAAGGATAAGGGTTGCACGCATGTTTGGGTAGGGTAATATTTAGGACAAACTATACCTAGTCATCAGCAAAGTAACCAACATAGCCCAGGCGAAGAATAGGCAGGATGAATATATTCATCTCACTACACAAACAAGGCTTCCAAATCAGGTTCAGTTTTTTGCTTATTTTATTCTACAAGCCAAATTTAACCATTCCCACTTTGGCAACCTGCAAGAAATACAAAGCTAGTCTGACAGAAAAAAACAGACTAATGGTTTTTAGTTAAATAAGATGTGCCTCAATTTAGATCAACTAAGTTGCGTCTCATCAACAAAGTATCTAAATTGAATGAGTGGTTGGGACAAGACAGAAGTTCTCTAGTGCTCCTATAACTGCACACCGACAGTGACCCAACTCCAAAATAGGAAAAGCAAAGAACCTAAGAATAACTCAAGATACCAAAGCAATAATTTGTATTCATGTTGGACAAATTCACCGTCAAAACAGTTTATTTATGTTCCATGTTTCATTAGCAGTGCTTACCAGCTTCTAAAACTAATGGAACAATTAAAGCCTTTGAACAAAATTTAAAAGCTAAATTAAAGGAGCAAAAGAGAGGAGAAAAATGCACATTCTCACCGTGACCAATTCCACAGGATATTTCTGAATTTCTTGCGACCTTCCTTTGACATTAAGTTCATGCTTTGGACTACTTTTTGCTTTCACCCGCAGACTCTGGAAAGTTGTATGCCAACACCTCTCTTCTCTACCTACACCTTCATGATTGTCAAACCACCACCTTTCTGCCATCTCCTGTGGTCCTTCTAGAGCAAATAACCAGTCCTTCAGTTCTATGGTGAGATCCACATCATCTGGCTTTCCCAACTGCAACGAGCTAATTTCTTTTGCATCTCCTGAATTTCCATCTGGTTAAAAAGGAAAGTTTAGAGAACTATAGGTAAAGTAAAAGATAAGGGACAGATGAGCAAATCAGTGTGCATGTATGCGGGTTCAACCAGTTAAACAATGTTACCAGATATAATATGTTACATACCCTCTTCCGGATCATCAACAATGAGAGATGATGTTTTAAAAAGTTTTGAAAATGGCCCTGCTCGTAAGTTTTCTAACCCTTTGGATAGCCCCTTCCCAGGACCACCATCAGGCCCAAGTATTCCAAACCGATGCAGCAAGGCTTCAGCATAGTTCATTCCTCCACCAAGGCGAACACCAGAAATACAAGCTGACACACTCAAACTATGGCATTCAATATCTTGTTCATCTAACGGAATCACATGTACCACGCTTATGTCAAGAAATGGAACTGCAAAAGCATTGCTGCTTGAATAATGGTCCATTTTGTTGTGTACCCAAAAGACAGCTCTTAATTGAGGGTATCCATTCCCACTAATCAAAGGACCATCTTCATCACAAGTTAACAACGTGCCATTTTGATGCACCAACTTTCCCTCAGTGTCTACACAGTCCACCTGTACACTCTCCCAACGTAAGGTTGATGAAACAGCAATGGCACCACCAAGGGTTCTGTGGGTAACTCTGATAAATAGATTATCCCCGAGAAACTGGACCAGGGGCATTCCCTGAACATTCTTTGCAGAAGACTCCAGAAATCTAAGCTGAAGATCCTTCACAGCTAAACTTACTGCGGTATCACTAGGAACCTTATCCATCAGCCTTCCACCAAACGATTTATTCCTACCTCTCTTTGGTCTATTATTTTTTCCAACAAGGGCTATCTTGTCACTCACTCTGCCAAAGAATGTATAGAGATCCAGTATAAAAAATAGCTGTTCCACTGAAGTGTTGGACAGATATTGTTGACAAGAAACCCCTACCCTGACAATACCCCCTGGAGGAGGAACATCTGCTAATGGGCTCCCATCAGCAGTTGCCATAGCTACTTCAATGCATGTGTCGTTCAGTTCAACACATCTCCACAAGCCTGAACTCCAGTCAAGAGAATTTTGAAGTCCACTTAAGCCAGTACATGTTTCTAGAGACAAACTAAGGAGTGATGTTTTAGCGGTCCATTTCTTCTGGCTAGCATCAATAGGTTGACCTTTCCAGAGACAGAAGCAAGCAGGATCCTTCTCCAGGTTCAATAGCCTTAGGTTTAGTGAAGGTGAATCTGAAAAGAACAAGCTCTCAATATGAAGCCTTGCTCCAGAAAATGAGCTCTGGATGTAACTGTCCCTGTCACTAACAGGATTATTCATTTTGCCCAGGTCCAAAGGAACAGTAAGATCTAATTCCTTCAGAGTGAAAACGAAGGAATTTACAGAAAAATCAGGTAAAACAGCACCAGGATTGACAACAACTCCATCAGCTAGAAAGGAAGATATCCTCAAACAGGATTCTTCTTGAAGATGAATCTGAATCAAGAATAGGAAGATACTACTAAGAAGCTTAAAAAGTTAATGTAAATGAGGTCATTCATAGAAAGCATTTGGTGCATACCATAAGAGGTTGACACTCTACAACTGTTTGTGAAGCAAAAGATGGTGGAACCGGAGAGGGTTTTATCTGTAGAGAATGGAGACATACTAAAGGAACACCATCAATTAATTGCCACTGCTGTTCTCCCAGAGGATATATTGGCGGGCAAAAATTCTTAGCTGGCCAAACAGACAAAGGAACAAAATCAACCTTATCTCACATATACTCAATCCTAGCAAAATATACAGACATTGAACTGAAACTGATGTTCTCAAAAATATAAAATAAATAAAACTGATACCAAATTCAGGAATGTGTAGAAGATCTTTTGAACCACTTTGCATTGATGGTTGCACTAAGGTGCATGGAGGGCGTGAAAAGGTATCCCTAAATTCCAGCCAGCCATGTAAGTTATATTTCAGTTACATAATAACATAAACTCAAGTCAATACATAAAAGGATAGATAAATTGAAAAGAAAAAAGCCTCATCCCAAACATTTAAGGACAGCATAAAAATCCTGTTAAGACATATTTCTGCTCTCTCAAACAAAATAATATAATTAAATAAATTGGTTTGAGTAAAGATACAGTAGAGGTCACAAGGAATAGATCATATCCACATCTAGTAAACCAAAAAATGCTCATCAAGGCGATCAACAAACTTTCCAGTTCTAAGTGTAAAACAGTGTTGCCTCTACTTCTATTTCTTCTTTTGTGGATTTTAAAAATTCTATAAATTTTTACATTGTAATTTCTAGGGGAACCTATAAGTAATAACTACTAAGTGACAAAGTCAAATTGATAAATTTGAGTGGTATTGTAACAGAAGAAAAAGAGAAATGAAAACACATGAATAAAAGCTAAAACTTCCAAAAAGCAAAGAACAAAAATGGAAAGTTAGATTCCGCAGACTCCATGGTAGCAACATTGAAACTCTTAGAAAACTACCAAGAACAGATATTCAGTAGGACAAAGTCTGTGAAACAAAAAGAAGCTAACCTTAAGAATAGTCCACCAATCATGACCTTAGACAAGTTATTGTCTTCTTCTCCATCAGAAACACTGGCCTGCGAGAAAAGCACATCTCAGATAAGGTCTTAAATTACTAAAAGTACAGATCTGCACAAAAACTAAGATATGCATGGGAAAATTTATGAAGGGGTCTCAAAGCTTAAAGCAGGAGAATGCAAGCTAAGTTTATGCAATAGTTAAATAAAGTACGAAGCCAATAGTAAACTTGCCACTAGAATTGATCAAACTAACAAGGAGCATCAGATTCCTGTCAAAAAATTATCTTTGAAAAAATAGACTCAAATAAACAATGAAGCTACGAAAATTTAAGAAAAATATTCTATCTAAGGACACAACAACCGTATTAGTTTTATATAGAGCCAGATACATAAAATGCAACTAATGTCAAATATCTTTTCTCTGTTCTTCAAGCAATAAATATCTTAACTATAGCATTATATGAGGTATCGTGAGCAAAACATATAAAGCACTGAAAAGACAAACTCAAGATTGCTCACTAAATTGCTTTGTTTACTTCAGAAATGATTGGTTTTTACCCACAAAACATATGGGATAAGAACGGTAAGATGATGTTATCAGAAATTTGAAGAATAATTTAGTGTCATTAACTACCCGTGAAAATAAGAGCGACTGCATCAAAAGTTCAAGCTGGAATTCTGCAAGTACAAGAACAGGAAAAAAGAAAAGGTCCTTCAGTAAAAAAACAAAAAAAAAAAAAAAAAGGTCTTAAACATTCCACTATACGTATGGAAAAACCTTTTAAAGGGCGGGAGAGAGAGAGAGAGAGACAGATATAGTAAGAAGGTATCAAAGTAATCGTCATATATTGGTTAATAAATTTGTGGAGAGGAGGGGAGACAAACCAGCATCTTTAATGCAGAGAAATATGTGGTCTACAACAATAGAGACTAGAGAGCGTCCCGCTGCTTCCGTAGATCTCTGCCAGGATTCCATGAGAGAGAGAGAGAGAACTTGATTGAGATCGGTATATGACAGGTTAGCAAGATAACATTTTACTGAAAGAATAAAAACTAAGGCAAGTTAAAACCTGTTGAGTCTTTGGATCAACGTCTCCTCTATTTAAACAGACATATAATCCCGTCAAGAAGCGTAGAAGAGCACGTAGTCCTGCTCACACAATGCTAAATTAACCCAATGCAATTTTTTTTGTTATGAATAAGGAAAAATCTAAATATCATTACCTGGTTCACTTAATGCAGGACAAACAGCTTCTGTAACGTGTAACTGGACCTCAAGCCCAAGTGGACTGTTCAGTTCAGTCCTTTGCACAGTAATCTGGCCATAAGAAATTAAGGATATAATTGATAATATGGACCTGATAAGAATCTAAATATATAAGAATCAACTTGAAATGACAGATTTTCATTACATAAGCTTCTCCTGATATTCCTTCTATAAAGCGCTCTCCCCCAAAGAAAACTCGCTTGGCACCATCATCATCTCTCTGGTTCCCCTCCTCTCGGGAGCAGGCTATATTAGCATCCATGAACATATCAGGATGAGGCAGGAGATCAATTGACAAAGATTCCCATTCAAGTTTCTGGTAAAGAAGAATTTAGAATCATTAGGTACTCATGTAAATACAAGCATTTTAACATCTTTCATTTATGAGAATAATGAAACACATGCACAAGCAGCAAATTTCTCATGGTCCATCTTATCCAAAAAAAAAAAAAAAAAGAGCAAATCCCCCCACCCCTCTCCCGCCCTAAAAAACAATTATTAAAAAAACCCCACAAAATACAAACAATGATGCATATATCAATATAGGTATTAATGAAAATCAGTATATTACTTTGAACACATATATGTACTTTTTGTTAATGAAGAAGTCCCGCGCTTCTTTAAGATTTACAACCTGTTAAGAAAATGTTGTTAAATTAGCTGTTGTACAGAAGAAAGTACTCTATCGACCATCTCACAAGCATAACCAGCAAATTACCTGCCAATTTTCATTTGTGGTATACAGCAAAAGATTGCGTATAGTGATAGCTGCCAAAGGTGATGCCCTGGGGATGGTTTAACATATACATATACGAGAAAAGGTTTACATAGGCATTCTGATACATTAGAATATGTTGATTCAAACAAAAAAAAAAAAAAAAAACACTAGACAAACAGATGTTAAACAAACAATATGTAAAGGCCTCAAGAACCTACCAAGCTGCTCCTCCTTGGCCTTGAGCACAACCACGAGTTTCAAGTAGAAGATTGACAGTGCCAATCTCTAAAGTCATTCCATCTGCAATCTGATAATCATATAAGGTGAATTGTCTTTCAAATTCAATGTTTGCATTTGTGTGCATGTAAGAAATGACAAGCCCAAGCAATGGGGAGCTATATCAAGCTGGAAACCAGCATAAAACCTTTACAGGCACCATAATGGATTATCGGTCCTCAAATCAAGTTGTGTGTGCTCCTGACCTTATTGTTTAAGATGTGTGAGTCAATAAAAGTTGAGAGTACAAAGAGAGAAGGAGGAAAAAGGGCATGGACAGAAGTCGTAAAGGAGGATCTAAGATATCTCGTGTTTAAAATCGATAAATGACTGTCTGCAAGCTGAAATGGTGCAGTAGAAGATTAATATAACAAATTGAGTAGCACTTAGACTTGGTTCAAGTGAAGTGCTGGGGTGAGCTGAGGATAGGACTTAGGTTTGATGATTTATGCCTCAAATCCATGACATTGGAATTGTTGAAGCTTAAGTATCAAATAGATAAATTTAACTTTAGACAAGGTAGAGGAGCACCTTATCAGCAAATCCATAACCACTTCCCTTCACAGAGCTAACTGATGTCGGGGTACTGCAAGTGATGAAAGAAGAACCCATCAGTTTTAACTAACAGCACAAGCATCACACTACTTCAAAAATTACCACAACTTAATCTAATCTTGAATATAATCTTTAAGCAAGAAAGCAAGTAATAATACCCGTTCGGACTCCTAGATGCCTCCAAATCAGAGTTCTCCTCTAGAACCAAATCAAGCCGATCAATTTGCACAACAATTGGCTCATAATTTACATTACTTACCGATGGCAACTACAAAAAAACACAAATCAAACTCAATTAGACAATAAAATATTAAAACAAAACCAAATCCAGTCTAATTTGCTGAAAAACTAATTGAAGTCTTATGCATCCTTTAATTCACTGAATTATTAGAAACAATCTGACAATTTGCACTTCTAAATTTCCTCTATTATCTATTGAAATTCTTACAATCTTCAAGATAGTAAACAGTGAACTGTAATAAATGTAACTCATTTTCCACCCATTTTCCCAGCGATTCTTAATAGCCAAACAGAGTACATTAAATAATCATCAATTATCATTAAATTTTTTTTTTTTTTAACAAAAAAAAAAGGATCGAGAGCTATTAGTTACCAACCATTATCTCCAATTTCCCGACCTTCGCCTTCGTCACATTCAGCGCCGGCGGAAACCCGACGCTCGAATGCAAAGCGTCGCCGTCTATATCTGCGCCAAATTTCGAAGCAGAATTCCACAATTAAACCCTAATCCAATCACATATTCCACCAAAAATTCAACCAAATTAACCACAGTAATCACGAAACTTACCCAAATTGGAGAGCTGTACGGTCCGGCCCTGCAACTTGAACTGATCTCTGGAGAATGACTTCAACCAGTACTTGAGCGTGTACTCCAACGCGCGCGCCAGTATCGACTCCATTTTCGTCTTCCAGAAGCTCCGAGTAATCTCCGGAAACGGGTCGGATCCAATTCGCGGATATGATCGGAAATGCAGGAAATCCTTAGTCGGGTTCGGATTGCGAGGTTCGGGTCGGCGCGAACATTGAGAGGAGCCAGTTGGGGGGGTATGAGGTTTGGTTTGTGAAGTGGAATTTCAGGTGGGGGAATGCGGGTGGTGGTGAAGGTGGTGGGTTGCTGCGTGCGATATGAGAGGTTCGTACATGTGGCACGTGCGAATGGGGGAAGTGCCTCGGATCCAGGGGGCTCTGAGGAAGTGTCAGAGGGTGGATTTGTCGGTATGGTTTCGTGCTTGGGAAAAGTGGAAATTGCAAGAGCCACACTCACTCCATGTGAGTGACAATGAGGCAAGGCAAATGAGCCATGACCCAACATTAAAAATAGTATAAATGCTATTGATATTGATTTTTTTTTTTTTTTTTGGTTCTAATTTGGGTGGCAAATGGCAACATGCATGGCCTTTTCTTTTGTTGTTTTTTTTTTTTTTTTAGTGGACTCGGCTTAATAACAGCATATATGCCGTAGTTTAATTAATGGTTAAGATTGAATCTCTCAAAAAATTTCTTCATTTTCTCTCTCTTATTAAAAACTTCTAAAATTAAGTCAACTTTAAGATTCAATCTTAATCATTGATTAAACTACAACATATAAACTAGATCATTGATTAAACTTCTAAAAATAACAGCATGTAAACTAAATATTTTTTAGTGTAAAAATAGATGTTATTGATTCATTGACTCACACAAATGTGTATTTAATAACTTCTAAGAATAATTATTGAGGAATTTGCCCAACCAATTACAATCAAATTTAATTATGGGAAAAATATAAAAAAGCCCCCTTAAACTATCAGTCGTTTTCGATTTAGCCCCCTAATGTTTTAAAAGTGATAAAGTAGCCCACCAAACTACCAAACTATTACATTTTGGCCACTCTGTTAGTCAAAACCGTCAGTTTGGACAGAAACTGCAAAACGACGTCATTTTGTTAGGGGCTACTTTATCACTTTCTGAACATTAGAAGGCTAAAATGAAAACGACTAGTAGTTTGGAGGGTTTTTTTATATTTTTCCCAAAAAAATTTTTTTATCATAAAATAGCATTGTAGTAACTTACCCATAGCAAAACGACGTCGTTTTGCAGTTTCCGTCCAAACTGACGGTTTTAACTAACGGAGTGGCCAAAATGCAATAGTTTGATAGTTTGGGAGGCTACTTTATCACTTTTTGAATATTATGGGCTAAATCGAAAACGGCTGATAGTTTGGAGAGCTTTTTATATTTTTCCCTTTAATTATGAAAACCACCAAAACCGAGGCCCAAGAGAGTGATAAGGGGGAGAGAAGTCCAGCAGGCATTGCAGCAAAGTTGTTTGGTGCTGTAAAGATGAAGGTATGAGCTGGATCGTCCAAATACGTGTAGAAGCGAAAGGACAGGAGTGGGGTTGGGGTTTGTGTTCCAAGATGAATTATCAATTGGAAAGGAATCGGCATGCTTCCTCCAAGAGCCGAAATTCTCTGCTTCAAGGCGTGTGTTGGTTTGTCTTCTACGTTGCTTTACAAAGATGTGCACGTAATTCAATGTATTGGCTGCCCGCTGATTGCGTTGAGCCTACATGGGCTTAGGTAACTTGACCATCTATATTCGTCTAAGCCCAAGAAATTGAGATGGGTGTAGAAGTACGGGTAGAAAACACTATGAAGCTTGAGTTAGACCTTATTTACTATTTAGGTGTGTGTTTAAAAAGTCTAAAGGTGTATTTAATACTTAAAAAAATTAATTTTAAAAAAAAATTCCGTTTAATTAAAAACATTGAAAGTGCTTTTAAAATTTCGTTTAATTAAAAACATTGAAAGTGCTTTTAAAGGTCTAGAAAGCAAAAAAAAAAAAAAAAAAAATTAACTTAAAAGCTCTATTTCTCAAATACAATCTCAAACATGTTCTTAGTATGGTGAAAATATATTTTCATTTAGGATCTCATTACTATATATGATATATCCATAGAGCAGGTGACTGTCTATCAGTGATCCCTCGAAGTGGGCTGGCTTGTCGGGCAGTTGATCTACCTTGAAGGTGGATAGACCTTCTTAGAGCATGTTTATGATTGCGTTGAAAAATAAAGCTTTTAAATTTTTTTTTTTTAAAAAAAAATAGCTTTTGAGAAAAAACTTCCATTTTTAAGTTTTTTTTTCAAAAGTATGTTTTAACCACTTTTAGAGTGAAAAAATCAAAAAAGTACTTTTAAAAAGTTTTACCAAACATGTCAACTTTTTGTTTGACACAACTTTTTAGATACTAAAAGTAAAGTCCTCAATAAGTAGCTTAATCGGCTGGGACTACGCTTAATGAAGTGGAGGTCACTAGTTCGAATCTCCCTCCCCTTCTTGTGTGGCATGTCAAAAAAATTAAAAAAATAAAAAATAAAAATACTAAAAGTAACACAATTTCAAATACACGGTATACACCTGTGAAGCAACAGGCTGCGTTGGATTGGAGTGGGCCCCTTGAAGATCTTTAGTAAATGGTATCACTATGTATAAACCCAAATGCAGATTGGCCCCTTTAAGCTCAGGCCAATCTGCAAACTGATTGGGATTGATGGGATGTGAATGTAATTGGCTATTTAGGGCCCAGCCCAGCTCATGTATTAGCCCATGAATGAGTAAATTATTGGGGGACAAGACCTTACTTACACACTTGATTGGGCACATAAAAAAGGTAAAACACATGTTATAGATTATCATTTTTCCTTATTATTATTATTATTATTATTTTGTGGCCAGACCTAATTGGAAAAAGTAACACATTATTATGTGGCAAAGATTCAACACGTTATAAAGAGAATAAAGAAAAAAAGGTATACATTGAACTAAACCACATGTGATTTGTCAATGCTAGTAGAATTAACTGATTTGATGTCAACTTTTAGCCGTCGGCATAACCCCCGGCCAACATATTCCAAATCATGTCACAAATGTGGATTACAAAAATGTCACTTCACTTCTATATATCGGATTGAAACAGTGAAATCCAGGCAATCTTTAAAGAAAAAGTTGTGAAGTTCACCTGTTTTGAGCTATAATACAAAACCCGCCAATTCAAATAGATGAGCCCTATAATTGCATAAATCACAATTCGTATTAGTTTAGGTTGCAAGAAAAAGAAAGAGATCTCTTGCTTTTAAGTTGGATTGAAAACTTATTGGATCGAGAGTAACTAAAAGTTTTTTTTTTTTTTTAGAGTAAATTTAAAAACTCAACTTTTATATAATATTTATACAATTGAGATGATGTGGAATGACAGTAAACCATTAGATTTATGAAAAAATTGATCAAATAATTTATGAACATTTCACATCAGCCTAATTATATAAAAGCCCTATAAGAATTAGTTATTACCATTGCTTTGTATGCATGACTTTCTTTCCTTGTTTAGTGGCGATTTAATTAATTGGTTTCAAAACAAAGGCTTTACTTGACAACTTTTGTCTTTTATCTTTTCAAAATAAAATTATTAACGAACAATTTAAAATACAAACATTTAAAACTACTTTCATTTTTATATTATATTAAAATACTTTAAAAAGAAAAGAAAAAATAATCACTATCTAAGAATTGTTAATAGAGCCAAAACTTTACTAATTAGTTACTCAATTGAAATTTATTGCTGAAAGTTTTTAAAAAGATTTTACATTCTTCTAGTATTTTCTCAAAATACTTAGCCAACGTTTTTAAGGGATAGCTCAATCGGCTGGAGATCACGCTTCATAAAGTGAATGTCACTAGTTCGAATCTTCCTCCTTTTTTGTATGAACATGTTAAAAAAAAAAAAAAACGCTTAGCTGTGACATGTTTAATCTATTTTTAGGTCAATTTTAATTAAAAAAATAAATAAATTGTCAGTTAAATATGCTAAAGAAGTGCAAAATTGCAAAAAAAATTTTTTGTTTTCCTTCTAAAAAACTATGTATGGGTCATGCACTAGTAATTTTGGTACTGACACGTGAGGCGCACGTGTTGGGTTGGTAAATCGACAAGCATGTCTAGCCGATCCGCACAACTTGCGTACTTCGTGGTTTCCACGACCGTGACTGACGCAATCCGTCCTAAACCCCAAGTACAGAACTTTCACGAAAAAACAACGGCGTCCACTCGCGCTCTTGTCCTTGTAACGCACGCGCGACCAAGTTCCTTCTTCCTACTTCCTACGCCAGAGACACAGGCTTCATGCCTTGAAATGGGTTCATTGTGGTCCGGCCCCCCCCCCTTTTTTTTTTTTTTTGAAAAAAAAAAGATTAATCTAGCTAAAGCTATCAATTAATATAATTGATAAAATTTATTAACATCCAATTAAAGTAGAAACCATTATCTTGGCCCACTCTAAATGCTAGTCTCTCTCAGATTTCCTTCTTTTTAAACCTAATGATATCTAGCTAAGTGGTGGTCAACTTTCTCAAAATTGATAGATAACCGCATTAATTAACGCAGAAAATAAAGGACTAAGAAAATGAAAACTCATACCTATATATATATATGTTGACCCTGCTTTGGTTTGAACATTATTATTCTCATGAATTTTTTGCTCATGTCTAGACCTTTGAGTTGTGAATGTAAACGTGACTTTGTCTTTCGGGTCGAGGAAAAGACTACAAAAATGAAAACTCATACCTATATATATATGTTGACCCCGCTTTGGTTTGAATATTATTATCCTCTTGAATTTCTTGCTCAGGTCTAGATCTTTGGGTTGTGAATATAAACGTTATTTTGTCTTTTGGGTCAAGGATGATAAGTTTTGGCTTGGGATTCTTTACCCTCAATGCCGAGGAATAAGAGCTACTTATGGTGCAGATCTCAAATCTGCTGTTTAATTTAAAAATTAGTTATAGGTTAACGGATTTTGTATGAGTCTGGAATGTAATACGTTATTTTTTACGCTTGTAACCTCGTAGCTTCGGCTATGATTGCTTCAAAGTTTTGCTATGGTTGTTTGAGCTTTATGCTCGTTTATTAATGAATAAGATTGAACTATTTTTTTTTAAAAAAATATATATATATTAAAAAAATTATAATTATTGTTTTTTTTTTGTGTTCTCTTAGTATTTTTTTAGTTTTACGTAAATATTATTTTTTTAAAAAGCAGAAAAAACAAACTTATCCCACCAATCCCTTAAAAAAAAAAAACCAGCCTTAAAAAGCATTCTTCTATTTTGGTTCGCTGGAAGAGATTTGATTATGTTTTATTAAAATTAGCTCATAATAATTTTGCTGACCAAAAAAACACATGCCCTATTCCAACCACAAAAACAAGAGATAATAATTAAATAATTAAGAGTAACCCTGGGTTGACAGAGACACTTCGAAAATGCCAAACTAGGTCGTAATGGCACCGACTCGTCCCTTGTAAGCTTTGGTCAGACTCTTTTTATCGTCTCCAAGCAATTCTCCTTCTTACCATCTCGTGATAATTAAAACTATTTTATGGCCATCCATTACTACTACCACAGTACCACTCCTTTTTTTATTGACGGTCAAAGATTATAAAAAATCCAACAACAAAAAATCACATACACTTGAAGATATGTTTGGATAATAATTTTGTCAAGTATTTTTTATTTTATTTTGATTTGAAATAGTGTTTTAATATGATATAAAGGTAAGAAGTGTTTTTATTTTTATGGTCTATATTTGAAAAAGTGTTTTATATTTGAGAATTGTTTATTGATAATTTTCAAAAAGTGATTTTTTTTTAAAAAAAAAATTTGAAAATAAAATATGTATTATTTTCAAGTATATAAATGCTTAAGAATTATATTTTTATTCCATAATTATAAAAATATGTTAACATAGTGGTTTCAATCAGTTTTTATTTTTTAAAAAATTATTGATTCAAAAGTTGATTGATATTATTGCATCAATATTGTATAATAGTTATAAAATAAAAATATAATTTTTAGCATTTCAAATATTATAATTTAATTAAGCAAGAATACGTAAGTTTGTAATCTTTTATTGTACAAAATGTATACCGGAGAGTCGTGAGAAAACCTTTCTTATCATATGATCATGGCCGTATGGAAGAGCTAGCATTGTTTGGTGTTGATAAAAACGAAGACTTTTACAACCAACCTCTAAAAAAATAACATGTGATAATCAAATATTTTTTTAATAACATGTAATTTTTACATGTTTAAAGAACTTGTACTTTGGTTACATCCTGAAATTATTGTTCTTGTTGTTGTCAAACAATAATTATTTTCTAATGACAGATTAAGAGCACCCATAGGGATTATAACCATTGACTTTTAGAATAGAGTGGAGGTGTCAAGGTGGGCTAAAATAATTTAAAGGGTTTCAAATAATTTGTGCATGATCCTTGACCTCAATGCTTATCTACCTAACTTTGTTGCTTTGGTGTAGCTAACCCAAACTGCCCCATGCCTATATATATATATATATATATGTCTCGGAAGGACAAAAATTTGTTACAAATTGGTTTGTAGTTAATTTATACAAACTCATATAATAAAGTGACATGTTTTTTTAGTAACACGTGCGTTTCACATACTTTTTTAATAGTTATGGGACACATGTCACTTTATTAAATAAGTTTATATAAATTAGGTACAAACCAATTTGTAGCAAATTTATATCCGTCTCAGAGGCCAGATTCACAAAACAAGTCAAGGACAGAGTTTGTTGCATGCATCCATCCATCACATGATGAGAACATGGCATGTGGAGAAAGGAAGATGGAGAAGATTTGCACTGCCCCCAAATGATTGATGATGAGGAGCTTGGATTTGTTTCTTTTGATTTGGTAATGAATTTGTTTGGTCGTGAAAATGGAAGGTGAAAAAAAAAGGTATGCTTCCAAATTTGGAAAGCAATGAAGAAGGCACAAAAATTGTTGAAAGGGACCATTGGGTGCTATTGCTATTGCTCTTATAGAATATAGGATGATCAATTATGCTAGGCTATCCTCACCAAATTAATTACCCGAATCATGCTATTTATAGTTCTAGATATGTTAATCATTTGTTATATATCATTGGCAGCTACATTTAGGGTGGCATGTTTTCTATTTAAGTTTGCAATGAAATTAATAGCAGGGAAAATTATATTTTACACCCCTAAAGTTTGTGGCGATTTGCAATTCGACCTCCAAAGTTTTAATTTTGGCAATCCACCCTCCCAAAGTTTCAAATTTTTGCAATTTGACCAATTGTATCAAAAACTTTCTATATTGCCCATAATTTTTTATTTTTTATAAAAAATTAAAAAAATTCGGTGTGGCCGTAGCCACTCCTTTGGCCATCTGGCTATTTTTGCACCCCCAAATTTGTTTGTTTTATAAAAAAAAAAAAAAGGGTAATATGAAAATTTTTGGATAATATTGATCGAATTGTAAAAAATTGAAACTTTAGAAGTCGAATTGCAAACCGTCCTAAACTTTGATGAGATAAAGTATACTTTTTTCTTAATAGTAAGAATTTAAGCCAAAAGAGGCATTAATTATTTCCCACAATGTTTTCTATTTTATTTCAATTTCAAGGCATTATTAATATATTATGCATTCCGAAGATCATAATTTAGTGGAGTTCTTTATCTTTTTTCTTCGAGAAATGTTTTGTTTTGTTTTTTTTTAGAAGGGAAATGTGCACTTCAAAACTTCGAGGACGGTCATAAAGTCAACTTACTCGCTTTATTCTAAATAATTTATTCATTTGCGCTCATAAAAATAATAATTTAATTTGATGTTTTATCATGTTCAACAAATATTTCTAAGTGTTTTAAAGTCCATTGTAGTAAATAAAAAAGTATGAGGGCCTAAAATTCACGAAAGTCATGAATTATATATATAACTAGAATTTAAAAATAAAAAATAAAAACCCTCACTCCCATTCTACTGGGCCCATGTGCCCATCAGCTATTGTTAAAAAATAAATAAATAAATAAAATTCAAAGGTTGATGAGCATACCACATTAGTTGTAGTGGGATGAGAATGACATGAAATTGTTGTTTTTAGCAAATTCTATATACTAGACCCTTATCTAATTGGACTGATATGATAATGTTCATCATCCTTTAGATTTTTTTTTGTTTCTTTTAATAACGACGAATGGACATTGCCACTTTGAAATAGGGTGAGATGTAGGTATACTATCTCTCTCTTTAGATTAAATATGCACAAATTGATGTGGGAAAATTCAAGGAGTTGTATTCACATTTTAGATAAAATGGAACGATAGTTAATCAGACGTGAACGCTCTAACACTTGGGCCACGTTTGATATGCAGAATAACCCTTAGAATGCAATGAGTATTCTTTTCTTTGGTTGCACACTAGGACTTGGAATAGCCATTTTCCACTATTCCTTGAATAAAATAGGTTTTGCAAAAAGCCAAGGATTTTTTTAAAAACCATTTTTTTGTAACCCTTAAAAGAGAAAAAGAAGAAAAAAAAAAAAACCCAACAAAATTTCAAATCAAAATTTTATATAGATGGTCAGCCACCCAGATAGAACATCGGGGATGGTCACGCACCACTCAAGTCCTTGGCAATGCAAGACTACCCCCATGGCTTGGGGTGGTCGCGGTATTTATTTTGCATTTTCCAATTATTATTATTTTTGTTTATAACTTTTGAGTATTTTATAAATTTTGATTAATTTCAATGAGTGAATAATTTGTTGTCATCAAATTAAAGAATATGAATGGCCATTCTATTCTAACTTCTTATATTCATAATAATAAGAATGATGATTCCGTATACAGAACGTGACCTAAATATTTATCCACCCGAATTTGTTTGGTTATCCGGTCTTTACAAATTGAATAAAAAATGATCATTCAAAAATCATTTTACAGTTGTGTGATCAAAGTAAACTAAATGAGAAAAATGAATAAGATTAATAAAATTGCATTAAAACCATTAAAGAGTTATTGAAACTTATTTGAATCAAATGACTTTCCCATCTGAATTTGATTTCAAGGGGTCTTCAAACGGGGCCGTTATTAAAAATCACTAATTGCTTATGACGGTTGCGGTTAACAGTTTTAGGAGTAGGAAAAAACGGTTAATATAAATATTTTATATTTTATAACCGCCTATCCTTATATATAATAATATAAATATTTTATATTAGTAAGAAATAAAATATAATATTCAAAACGACGTACTTTTGGTGTTAAACACCAATACGACATCATTTTGGAGGAAAACCTTGGCTCAAAATGTTTAAAATAAGCCTAAAACACTTAAAAAACCCCAAAACCCATATAAAAAAACAGTTATAAAATTACTGGTTATTAGATTGAATATTTGCTAACCGCCTAGGCGGTTATTAAAAATCGATAACCGCCCAAAACGGTTGTAGTTATAGTCAATAACCGCCGGTTATAATCGCTTTAACACTCCTAATGATTTCCTTCATTTCAAGTAAAATGAAGAAAAAATATTATATAATTAAAATTTTATTTTACATAATAACATAAAATAAAATTTTGGCCTCTATCCTCTTTGAAACAGAGAGAATCTTGACCCCCTTGATCCAAAAGTTAAAAACTAGTAAATTCTCGGGATATATATAACATTAACATATATCGTCTGCTTTATAATTAATCTTGATGAACAAGAAAACATGGCTTAAACAGCAAGCCGTGCAAACTCCATCGGATTCTACTTCTATCCCAGCAGGAAAGTCAATTATTCCTCCGTCAAACTCGAAGAAATAATACCTCAAATTTTATTTATTTATTTACCTAATTAATTTGTTTTTTCGAAATAAAGAAACATTACAGAGTTTCAACACAAATCTAAAATCAACTAAGAAACACGGACACCAAACTCTTTTTTCGTAAAACCTGAGTGAGAAAATCTTCGTCCCTCCAACGAGTGGCTGTTAACAAAAGCTACTAATATTTATGACTTTCTGCCTAAACTTGTCTACATCATAATGCTTTCCTTCAAACAGACTTCCCATTTGCTCCCAGCGCTCAAACCAGTTTTTTTATAAATTTTTGGGGTAATTATCTTTTGCCTGCATAAACTATAGCACTTCATGAACTACTAATTATGATACCTGACCCCATCAAACTACCATCTTATGACAAAAAGTCAAATTATGTCGGTCAAAGGAATTAAAATTGACGGTCAACGTTCATGTGCAAGTCATGTGCCATTTTAAATTTGTTTTCTTTTACTTTTGTCCTCATTTTAAATTGTTTTCATGTGTTGGATTAGGGTTTAAGAGGGTATAAGCATCATTTTCTCGGTCTGAAGTGAGGGCAAAGGTGAAAGAAAAAAATTTAAAATGACACATGATTTGAACATGACCGTTGACCGTCAATTTTAACCCATTTGACTGACGGAAGTGGGCTTTTTATCATGAGATGGTAGTTTGATGGGATTAGGTGTCATAGTTAGTGGTTTATGTGAGAAAAATGCCAAGACGCAGTAATTCATGGAGGGAAAAGCCACAAAAGCTAATTATTAGGCCTGGGTATCGGTCAAAACGGTCCGGTTTTGGCTCTTATCGGTTATTAACCGATAATTTTCGGTTAAACGGTTTATTAACCGATATCAAACCAATAAGAATTTTAACCGAAATTATCGGTTATAACAGTACACGGTTAAATGGTTCGGTTAAACCGTGAGATTTATATTGATTTATTTTGTTGGACCAAAAATGAGTTTTTTTTACTTTTGAGAGCCCAAATACTTTTTGCTGGGCTAAAATAACTTATTAAAAATGAGTTGTTTTATGGCCCAAATACTTTTTGTTGGAACCTAAATATTTGTTTTTGGGGCTAAAAATTGAATTTTTTTATATTAATCCACCACAATTTTTTTTTATATTATAAAATACATTTTTCCAAAGCAAATAGACTAATTAACATAATGAATGCTAATTAGACTAACAAAACTAGTTAATGAAAAATGCTTTAACCAAAGGCAAATAAATCTCATCCAATGCAATCACTAAAAAAAAAAATCAAATCTACCCAAACCCAAATTAAGATAAGATTACATAGGTATATATATAATCCAAAAACTATGTTGTTTTGGCATCCTTACTTCACGGTTTATATCGGTTAAACGGTTAATCGATATGAAATTTCTAACCGGACCGAACCAAACCGATAAGCATACCGGTATAAAAAATTTAACCGATAAGGATATCGGTATATCGGTTACGATTAATATCGGTTCGGTCGAAACAGGTACACGGCCGGTAATCGGTAACCGGTTAATCTGCCCACCCCTACTAATTATCCCTAATTTTTTTCTTAAATATAAGAAAAATCTCAAAAAATAAAATAAAAAGCTAAAAATAGTTTTGTTATTTAAATTTATAAAATTAAATTAATAAAATTGCTATAAGTGCTCTAAAAAGAAAGAAGGAAAAAAAAAAAAAAAAAATCAACTAGACAGACGGCTATGAAGGGCAACTCTCTGACGATGCCATTGAACAACCTCTTTTAATCACTCACATGGCACGACAAGATACTAATAAATGAGAGGAATAGGTGTACTCCAAGTTTGATATTTTCTATTATATAGAGAGAAAATGTCATGAGCTTTAAATTTGCTCTTGGTCAAAAACAAAAAACATTCAAATACAACAAAAATCCCTAAACAAGACACATGGGTGTATGCATGTACTTGATGGCGTCAAATACCTAATATAATAAGAAGAACAAGGGGAAAGATTGATGGTTTGTTTTTTTTAATGTGTTTTATGGATATATATATTTTTTTTAATTTTGTTTTTTATTTGGAAAAATGTTATGAAGTAACGTAAATTTTTATATTTTTATGAGCGTTTTGTTTTTGAGTTTTCATATTAATATTTTTGTTTTGAGAATAAAAAATAAATTTTTTAACAAACTGAGCCTCATATATTTTTTATATTCATTATATTTGAGTAATGCTATATATACCATATCAGTATCCCACTAACCCTACCCTTGGGGGTCCTAGGCCACCTCAAAATTTAAACAATGTCATAAAAAATTGAAATGGACCTCCAAAATTAATTTTTACCCTAAGTTTTTATATTTTATTTAGTGCCGGTTTGGGAGTGCGATTTTAATAGGTGCGATTTTAAAAATTGCGTTTTTTAAAATTGTGTTTTTGAAATCGTTACTTCTTAAAATCGCACAGTTGTTTGGCAAAACAAGTTAAGAAGTATTCTTTTTATTTTTTTATTTTTATTTTACTTTTTATTTTTTATTTTTTAATTTTTATCAATTAAGTGTTTGAACAACATTAACATATAGTTGTGGTTTAATGGCCAAATACGTAAATATTGCGCCAAATATTGTTTTAAGCCAAATCGTGATTTTGGTTTAAATTCACACATTTTCAAATAAACACCCCTAGTCAGCTTATAGAAATCGTAGATTTTTTTACAATTTTAAAATTTGTGTTTTTAAAATCGTAATCCTAAACACTCCAAAATTACAATTTGGTTTAAAAACGCATTTCCAAACGGACCCATAGTTTTGTTACCCCTCATAAAATTATAGTTTTGCCCCAAGGCCCCCAAATCTACGCATATGCTATTTTTTTTGACATGTCCACACAAAGGGAGGAAAAGGGGAAAGAAGATTCGAATTAGTAACTTCTGTTTCATGAGGAGTAATCTCAAACCGATTGAGTTACCCTTCACTCATATGTTACTACGATGACGTAACATCATCAATCCACTATAAATCAACCCTTCTTAATATAATTTTTTTTTTAATGCTAAATTGGCAATGCCACATCAACATAACAGAATAGGGGTGGATATATACCATTACTCCGGTGACTCTTTAACGATCACGTATGTTAGTAAATTATAAAACATGACTTATTTTTAACACTTAATACTGATTTTGCTCGGTAAGAAAAGTTTTTTTCCCCCTCTACTTGTGGTCAAATATATGAGATCAGTTGCAAGTCATTGGCCTAATAAGTAATGTTAAAACGAAGCAAATAATTAATCTTTTTCTTAATTTGAGTATTTAAATCATAATCCTTCGTGATAATAACAAACCTTTTAAACCAGACAGTTTAAAGTCTACTCTATCAATATCTTCCTTTATCCACAAGAATACGACGTTACACATTAATTAGCAAACAAAAACTACGTACTCGTGATAATCTAATAATCTCACTCGTTTTTTATTTTTTGTTTTTTTATTTTTTATTTTTTTATTTTATTTATTTTTATTATTTTTATTTATCTTAATTTATTTTGTTTTTGTAAATTTTGGTTTCTGGGTTTTGGAGTGAGTAGAGGCGAGAGCAAGTGAAAAAACTGTTTGACAGCGTTGAGAGACGGGACAAGACGTGCGTGGGAGGTTTTTTGAGGTTGTTTTTTTGTAGGTTCAACTACGAGAGAAGAGAGAAGAGAAGGAACCCAATTCCTTAAGCAAAAACTTTGACAAAAAGAAAAAGAAAGAGAAAACTTGAATTTTAGAGAGACAGAGACGTAGACGGAGGGTCTTTTTATCTCCCAAAACAAAATACTCTTACTCTCTTATTTCCCCATCTTCTCTCTTCCATTATCCAAATACCCTCTTTCTCTCTCTAAACTTGGTTTCTCTCTCCTCTGATCTCGCCCAGTTCTCTGACGATTTCTCGGCGGTTTTTGGTTCCAAGACCCTAAACATCTTTCCTCCAATCCTGTGCCATAATTTGATTTTGCAGTCCTTTTTTTTTTTTTCCCCTTTCCCAATTCAAGCAAATTCTTTCTTTCTTTTTTTGTTTGTTTGTTTGAGGTTTTTTGATTATTTTATTGTTATTAGCCACGAAGATTGCTGTTATTGTTTAGGAAAAAAAAAAAACCATAAAGCTGTAATTTTTTTTTTTTTTTAAAATTCTGCTTTGGTTTTGGGTTTGTGGGTATTGAGGACAAATCCTTGGACTGTGTTTTCTCAAAGCACTTTCAATGTTTTCGTTGTTTTTTCAAATATAGAATTGGAGGTGCAAACGTCACTAGAAATCAAAGCGGTTTTTGTTTTCATTTGTTGGTGTTGGTTGTGCACTTTTGGGTGTTTCTGAATTTGGATTGAATGCTTTTAATCGGGGTGAGAGGAGGGGATGGAGACACTTGTAGCCTGAGGTAATGAATTGGGGCTGTTTTTTTGTTTCTTGGTTTTGGCTTAGAAGAGAAAACAGAAACAGCCTGGGGTTATGATTAAGGGCGACATCGAAGAATCAGCGATTTTGGTGTTCTGGGTATTCGCTATTTTGCTCTCTTTGGTTCTTGGAATGAGGAATGATGGCCAGAAACAACAGCAGGGTGGTGTGCCGAGGGCGGGGCGGCCCAACGGCTTTATTCCGAGCTCGTTTCGTGCCATTTCCAGCTACCTGAGGATCGTGTCGTCTGGGGCATCAACGGTGGCACGGTCAGCAGCATCGGTGGCGTCGTCGATTGTGGATAGGGATGATGATGCCAGCCATGATCAGGTATGAGGTGTGATGGGTTTGTTTGTTTTAATTCAGTTACTGTCTATTTAAGAAATATGCGAAATTTTTAGCTTTTCCCAATAGGAATGTTATGCAAAATGGAATCTTTAAGGGAGTTTAAATGTATAAATGTTGTAGATCATTTTTGGTGTATGTGCAATGAGTGTTTCTATGTTTGTTTTGGGATGATTTCATTGCATATTGCGCCCTTTGTGGAGAGAAAACTACTTAACCTTTTAATTGGGGAAGCCATTAAATGAATGCAGGTTTAGTTTAATATTCTGATAGAATATAGAAGAGTGGTGGAGAATCGGAGTTATCCACTGTTTTCAGTTTATGGGTATTCCCAACTTGATGCATTACTTTGACCATGGAAATACAAAGCGTTTCTGTTATGAATTGAGTTTTGATATGAGTAAGTTTTATTTGTGATAAGGATACTGCCGTATTCAAGTGGACCTGTATAAGGGTCCGTTTGGGATTACGGTTTCAATAAGTACGATTTTAAAAATTGCGTTTTTGAAATCGCTACTTTTTGACATCGTAAAGGAATTTAGTAAAACATGCTAAAAAAATATATTTTATCAAATATTTGTTATGCAAAATCGTGATTTTGGTTTAAATTTGCGCCTTTTCAAATAAGCAACCCCTAGCCTGCTTATAGAAATCAGATATTTTTTTCTTCCCTATTTTAGATTAAGTGCTTTTTAAATCGCAATGCTAAACGCCTTATGTCTTGCGATGTCTTTTAAAAACGCAGATTATTCTTGCGAAATCACAATCCCAAACGCACCCTAAGTTAGTACACTGGATGAAAAAAGTTACAGCTGCAAATGGCTGGGAGATTGATAATTGTGGGTGAAATTATTTTGCATGAAGCTTTATTTGTAGCATTAAGTATGATGCTTTGACGACCCACTTATTGTGAAGAACGTTGATCTTTCCAAGTGGGTTGTAGTGGATAATTTAGTATGTTGGATTGTGTTGGAGGCTTTTTTACGTGTTTTGACTGCATAAAAGTTGGCTTCTTTTGGGGTTAACGGTAGTTCAAATTAGTTATTGATGACCTACTATAGCGGCTTGATACTCTTCTTTAATGGTTGGATGGTATAGAAACTGTTAGCCGTGTAGTTTTATAATTGATACATGTGTTTTGGACTCGATACTTGAGGACCCATTGGGTTCTTAGCCGTGTAATTTAGGATTTTGTCCAGTGCGTGTGAGGTCATGCTGTGTGTTCTCATCCTATGGATTTATATTTGACATCAGCTAAGTACTTGCCAGCTCTTTTCAAGGATTGGTTTGTTTAGCTACGTAAGAGTTAGACGAAGTTAGCTTTTGCTGGTTGGCCTGACAACTTGTCCCTATATGAGTAACGAGTTATGCTAGCAATGATTATAGCCGCGCTCCCTCTTGGCACGGTTGGAAACCATTTGAGTGGCGTCAACAAGAGGGATTGAGTTGTTTTTTAATTGGTTACAGCTGCCATTTTACATTTAATACTTATTCTAGTCTGCATTATGTTGATGTTAGCTTATGTGCTTGTCTTTGGAGCTTTTGTTGTGATATTATTGAAGGTTAGTTTAAATAGCAAGAAAATTCTTGCTGGGTAAAGAAGCATCTAACAAATCCGTAATGAGTTTATTTGAAGCTAAATGTTTTATTTCACATTTATTGGTTTTCAGTGCTGGGATGGCCTGTGGGCTTGGTTTGGTTCATGGGAACTGGGGAATTTAATCTATAACAACATTTTGTGTCACCTTTCCTGCTTATTATGCGGTACTGATTTGGGTGGAAAGGATTGTAACCTTATTTTTTTTCTTTAAGGCAACATTGAACATTACCTAACATTGTGAAAGAAAGTTTCTAATCAGTTTGGGCCACCATGACTTAGACCTTAATCAGATTGTTTAATTATTTTGCCATTTGAAATGGATTTTTTTTTTTGCTAGAAATGACTTGCATCGAAACACAATGAGGCCTTTTTAATGAGGACAGGTACTCATGACTTGCTACCTTCCTGGAAGTTGGGTGCAATTAAATATGCATATTTCAACTTTTACAAAGGAAACTTGGTCACTTGTATACTTTTCGTGTACGAGGGCTTTGCTTTTTTCTTTAAATAAATTATTATTCATTAAAAAAGGAAACTTGGTCATGAAGTGCTGGAGTTGCTTTAAAGTATTTATAGAAGGAGATGATTTATATTGTTCCTATTTGGTCTGATGGAGACTTCACAAAATAGTTAATAAAAGATCCTGTGGGGGGCAAATTATATCATGTTATCATAAATCAAAGGAAAACATTTATAGAAGCCCATTAATGGAGACTTGTTTTATACAGGACTGGGAAAAAATAATTTGAAATGCTCATGTAGTTAGTTGTATAAATTACAAGACTTTGCACCTAACAACATAATTACATGAGGCCAGATGTACTTGAATCTGGACCTGCTGAGTGAGTGAGGTGTTATTATGCTATATAATAGTTGTTTTGGTTTATTTTTTGTTTAAATTATACTTATCATAAAAATGTTTAAATTACGTATAGCTATTTGGTTGGAAATTTTTGGCCCAATATTTTATTTCTTATAATTTCACGGCGTGGTTGACAAATATTGTTCATTATATGGTTGAATGTTATCTTGCATAGATGTGGAATATTCATGCTTCTCTAACTTCTTTTTTATTGTCTTTCTCGTATGTTTACATATTTGGGTGAAGGTGTTAATCATGCAGTTTCAATACAAATGACTCCTCCCATAATTGGTTTTTTGGCTTTTTTACAGTAAGAGCGACAACTGGAGCTAACTGGTTTCATATTTTTCATGTAAACAATATATAGGTGAACTGGGCCGGGTTTGACAAGTTAGAGGATGAGGGGGATGTAATTCGGCAAGTTCTCCTGCTAGCTTACCGGTCTGGTTTCCAGGTTTGGGATGTTGAGGATGCCGATAATGTCCGTGACCTAGTTTCCAGACATGACGGTCCTGTTTCATTTATGCAAATGCTGCCAAAACCAATAGCATCAAAGAGATCGCAAGGCAAGTTTGCAGACAGCCATCCACTGCTGGTAGTTTGTGCTGATGGGTCCCTTCCCATAGGTAGCAATATTCAGGATGGTTCAGCCACTTCTTGCAATGGGAGCATCTCAAACGGTCATGATCCAGTGAATGACAGTTTTTTGCCTACTGCTGTTCGATTTTATTCCTTGAGATCAGAGTCTTATGTTCACGTGCTAAAGTTCAGATCAGTTGTTTACTCTGTAAGGTGCAGTTCCCGAGTTGTCGCTATTTCTCAAGCAGCTCAGGTATATTTTGCTCATGTACTTACCAAGCACCCTTTTCTTCTGCTGAATCGAAGGGTGACTAATTAAATGTAATAAATTGCAGATACACTGCTTTGATGCCACAACTTTAGAGAGGGAATATATCATTCTTACAAATCCAATAGTTACCGGGTATCCTGGTTCCGGAGGCATAGGATATGGACCTCTTGCGGTGGGTCCCCGATGGCTTGCTTATAGTGGTAGTCCAGTTGTAGTCTCAAATTCGGGGCGGGTCAGTCCACAAGATTTAATGCCTTCTGCAAGCTTTCCTGGTTTTCCTTCAAATGGGAGCATGGTGGCTCACTATGCGAAAGAATCAAGCAAGCAACTTGCTACTGGGATTGTGAACCTAGGAGACATGGGGTATAAGAAGCTCTCCAGGTACTACTCTGAGCTTCTACCTGATGGTAATACTTCACTGCAATCGGGGAATCATGGCTGGAAAGGCAATGGGACTGTTAATGTCAATTTAACGGAAGCAGAAAATGTTGGAATGGTACATGCTTTTCTCAAGTCCGCTTTTACTTGTTACTGATGCCTTACTTTTGCAAGTTTGATCAGAGTTTATATACTTTTACTTGGATTTTGCTTCTTTGCATAGGTCAATGCGTTATATTGCACAATAAATGTCATTATGTTTCACTATCATATGAAGCATTAAAATTTATTTTGAGTCATGAGTTCCCTGCTACTGAGATTGGTAGAAACGTATTCGATGCAAGATCATGCTGTTGTGATATTTACTAATGAAGTTATTTATTAAGTCATACTGGCTCGATCTTTTTGATATCTCATGTATTTTTCTCTCATTAACTATTGTTTTCTTTTGTTTATCAGGTCATTGTCAAAGATATTGTCAGCAAACTTGTTATTGCCCAGTTCAGGGCACACAAGAGTCCTATTTCAGCATTATGCTTTGACTCTAGCGGCACCCTTTTAGTTACCGCTTCGGTCCAGGGACACAACATAAATGTTTTCAAAGTAATGCCTGGACCCCCGGGAAGCTCTTCTGCTTGTGACACTGGTGCATCTTATGTGCATCTTTACAGGCTGCAACGTGGTTTCACAAATGCAGTAAGTGTTGGATAATTGTTTAAAGATTCCTTCTTGAATATGTTGTTATTAGTGAGCACTTAGTTTTTTGGGTAATTGTTTCAGGTCATACAGGATATCAGTTTCAGTGACGACAGCAACTGGATTATGATTAGTTCATCAAGGGGGACAAGCCATCTCTTTGCTATAAATCCTCTTGGAGGGTCAGTAAACTTTCAGTCTTCTGATGCTAATTTTACCACCAAAAATGGTGGTTTAGGTGTTATGACTAAGGCAGTGGTTCGTTGGCCACCTAATCAACAGAGCCTTTGTGCAGCTGGTCCTCCAGTTACACTTTCCGTCGTTAGCAGAATAAGGAATGGAAATAATGGATGGAGAGGCACTGTAAGTGGTGCTGCAGCTGCTGCGACAGGCAGGATGAGTTCCCTTTCTGGGGCTATCGCTTCATCTTTCCACAATTGTAGAGGCAATGCTTTATATGCGGATTGCAACTCTTTGAAGGCAAAGTATCACCTTTTGGTCTTTTCTCCTTCTGGTTGTATGATACAATATGTATTGCGAACATCGAATTTTCTAGATCCAACAGTTCTGGTGTCTGGATTAAGCACTGCTCCTGATTCAGCTCCAGAATGTGACGCAAGATTAGTTGTTGAGGCTATCCAGAAGTGGAATATCTGTCAGAAACAAAACCGAAGAGAGAGAGAAGATAATATTGACATATATGGTGAGAATGGAAATTCAGACAGCAATAAAATATATCCTAAAGGAGTGAAAAAGGGAAATAGCATCTATCCTGAAGCTGGAGGTACATTCATGAAAGCAAAGATCAGTCCTGAGGAGAAACATCATTTATATATCTCAGAAGCTGAACTACAGATGCATCAAGCACGGACTCCGTTGTGGGCAAAACCTGAGGTATATATTTGTTCTGCTGGAATGAAATATGTCTTATGCATGCATTTTCTTTGATATTTGAAATGTCCCTTGTTCTTGTACATTTGCTTTCAGATATACTTTCAGTCAATGACGGTGGAAGCCACGAATATGGATGAAACAAATGCTGCTTGGGGGGAAATTGAAATCGAAAGAATTCCAACTCGCATGATTGAAGCAAGGTCAAGGGGCTTGGTTCCAGTTTTTGACTATCTTCCGATTCCCAAAATACAACAAACAAGGTGAACTAAGTTTTTGAGTCCATTTATTTTACTTATTTCTGGAGATGCAACTGTTACTTAAATAACAGTGTTTTCTTCCATTATGTTTTAGGATGTATGGAGACTTGTTTCTTCCTTTTATTTACTGAAGAACACTTATCTTAGATAGAGCTTGATATTTGTTGATTATATGTTTTGTTTGATGTCTACTAGCTGTGGCTTAAATAGTACCACTTCCTCTTATCAGAATGGATGGAGTTTGAGTTCGTGGGTCTAACATCTACTGGATGGGTTTGCAGCCTATCAATCAAATAAAATTATATGTTTTGCTTAATGTGCATCTGTAATGACTCTTGCTGTTTCCCTTGTATATAGTTTTTTTTTTGTGCACAATAGTGAGGGTCTTATTGTGAAGTACTATTTCCCTTGTCATTCAGGATCCCTGCTCTAGGTAGCAATATCAATGGGCAACTTCAGCATCAGAGGTCTGGGCATTCTGCTAACAGGAGGCTTTCAGGTGGGAGCAGCTCTGGCTCTCTTGACTCTATGACTGATGGTGGTGCTCCAGTGGTAGAATTTCACAATGGCATTGAAGAAACTGAATCTGATGGTTCTCAAATGCCAGTAGAAACCAAGGGCTTTGTATATAATAATGACAGCCCAAAAACAAAAGCTCGGCTTGAGATTGTAAATAATAGAGAGAGCTTAAAAATGGAGGCTCAACTCAAGTTTGTAAATAGTAACAAGGCAGGCCTGAAAATGGAGAATCATTTTGAAGATGAAGGTGGTGAGTTTGATTAGAGGTATGTTTCTTTGAGAGGTGGGGAGAGGTTAAGAAATCAATCAGCATTTCATGAGTGTAGTGCATTTGCAAATATTGTGCTTCATTCTGAATTCTTTTTGTATTTTTATTTGGTCATATTTGGATTAATGTCCCTAACTCTTTCTTTTTTTGTTTGTTTGTTTGCAGCTTTGACTGTGTTAACATTATATTCCCTTTTTTCTCCTCAGGTGTGCAGATATTCTTTCATTCTCCTGTGGGGTAATCATTAACAGTTTTAATATAGTGGGTGGAAATTTAGAAAATAGTGTGATGCAGAATTGTGAATACTATGCTGTTGGGGTTTCATCTACTGTTGACTTTTGTAAATAAAACGTACAATATATTTTCAATAATCAGTTATGATATGTAAATAATAGCATCATGTAATAACTCTCTCTCTCTTTCTTTATTCTATTAATTCAAATTTATTCTCCTATCTCTCTTCCCATTTTGTTGAGGCGAAATGCTCAAGAGTAATTGATTGTTGTAGATTAATATTTTGTGTGGCTTTGCTTATACAATATCTTAGCCATGTTATCGAACTAAAGCTATGGAATCAAACATAATGATCCAAAATGGTAATTTATCTTCATTGTTTTTCTAAGCAACCAAACACTATCAGATCCGAACAAAATATGAACAAAACCCAAATAAAGGAAAACCAGAAAACTATGAACAAAAGCTCACCAGAAAATCAAACAAATATATATATATATATATATCAAGGTGCCGATCGAGTACCTCTTGATATTAGGGGAGGACTGCGGTGGAGCCGAGCATCGGTAGCAGAGAAATTGAGAGAGCCTTAAGAAAATGAGAGCACTTACATGATTTACATACATTGCTTTGGGGCTGAATGAAAGCATAAACGAAGTCTTCTAGTCATGTAGAATAAAGCTCAATATTTGATATCCCAGTGAGTGTAGAAAATAGAAATAAGATTTTTGCATCATTAAATGGTTTATCCAATTCTTTGACATACGTCTCTTTCCACCCTCTTCTTGGCTTGCGGTGCCATATTGTATCTAGAAAAGAATTCCACCAGTACCAGAGAGGGAAATGAAATGCAATTATGTGCACATTTTTTTTTAAGACATAAATTTCTTACGGCCTAATTTATAGGAAATTTATGTCATTTTTTAATAGAACTACCAAAATTATTATAGTTCAAAATGATCTTATAAACATTTTTTTTTTAATTTTTAATTTTAATTTTTTTTTATAGCAATTAGTTAATTGAGTGAAGGGAATGAAATCAATTACCGGTAATCTTTTAGAGGCTTTTTGAGTAAATTATAATAAAAAAACTCGTGACATAGAGCGGGTAATATGCTAATTAGTGTAAATAGAAAAACATACATATATGACAATTCTCACAAACAAACCAAACAAAAAATTATTACACAGATTCAAATGCAAAAAAGAAAAAACGAAGAAGAAGAAGAAAAAAAGAAAAAAAAAAAAAACAATATGGAACACCTCACCCACTCACAACTTTGAAAGCACTATACAATTCTTCTCCCACTATCCCATACACTCCTTGATAGGGTTCTAAAATCCCTCATCAAATGGATGGAAATACGGCAGCAAACTCGATTTGGTTGTGTCAGCATGCCACTTCAATTCATTCCACCATTGAGAGTCTCCTTTTATTTCTTTCATGTTTTGTGCATTTTGGTCTGTAAGAGGCAGCTTCCTAACAAGCTTGCAACCGAACACATGAACCTGCTCTAGACGCGGCCATATCTCTTCGTCTCGACAAAGAGTCCTTAATTCTGGAAGGCACTCTAATTCCAATATTCGTAGGCTTGGAACAACAGGATCTGGATATTGCATGGAATCATAAATAAAGAGCTCTCCTAACTTGTCACAGTACTGTACCTTGAGTACTTCTAGGTTTGGCAGGGCGTGAATGAAGTGATCACCACAAGAAAGAATATATTCCATTTCAGAACAACACCCCACTTGTATTAATTTTAGTCTAAGAAATCTCGACCCAAGATGGCCAAGCACTTCTAAAATGCTTTTCCCGTAATTAAGGGTTGTCAGACGAAGTTCTTCTAGGTTTGGTAGTAGATCATCCTGGGCAACAACACATCCTCCTTGCCATACACTGCCGCTACAGCTCTGAATAGTAAGAGATTTTAAACCAGCAAAGCAGACAACACTATTAATAACCAAGTCATTTAGCATATCGCTCAGTCCCCTACAATCATCTAACATGAGATCATTTGCAGTACTCAACAATGGCCTAATTGACAAGAATTCTTCTGAATGAAGATTAAACGACCTGATAGTCACCGCCCTTTTTCCACGTCTAATTGACAAGAATTCGCTCATAAAAGGGCTGATGAAAAAGTGGAATGGTCTTAATCGATTTATAAAGGAAAGATCTTCATTGCTGAAATTTGGGATTCTCTCAAATTTGATGTAGAGGACGAGTAATCGCTCAAGGCATTTTAGCTCTTCAAAACATGCCATATTCTCCGATACATCTCTCTTCACACTGAAACAGTATTTACTAAATGTCATGTCCAAAACCTCTAAACAAGACAACTGAGATATAATTCCAGCTTGAATGGTTTCTAGATAGTTAGTGTGGGATAGGTCTAGTTGCTTCAAGTTGCAAGTTTTCCATCCCTCTTGGCAATTTTCTGATACCAGTGTTAGAGAGGTCTAGCACTTGAAGTTTACTAAGCCCTTCCAGTGTGGGTAATTCTTTAAGATAAGAGCAACCCCTTAAAAGAAGAGCACGAAGTTCACCAAGCTGAAGTAGAGAAAGAGGCAATGAGTGGATGTAGGTTTCACTCATATTTAGGACCCTGAGTGCTTTAAATCCTTGCACGAATTTCTCAGGAACTATGTCAAGACCAAAATTACCTTGTGGTAGCAATGTGGAGGCATTTGGACATTGTACCACACAATCTGGCAATCTTACTATCTTGTTATTCATAAATGAAACTCTTTTGAGAGAATTATCAAATAACTCAACAACTGACATCTTGCTCAAGCCAATCCCTGAACGAACTAGGGATTTACATCCATCCTCAGAGGATGATGCAATCCATATTGCAATATCATGAACAACGTCATGCATCTTTATAGTGTCTCGTCGGCACCATCTTCCAACAAACAAGAGTCTTTCAAATTTTCAATCAAATCAATTACTCTATTGAATGAATCTTCAGAGTTTTCTTGCTCATCTAGCAAACCTTCTGCCAGCCAACACTGTGCGAGTTCACTTATTGCAATTGAGAAGTCCTCGGGAAACAAAGAGCAATACAAGAAACAATATTTCATTTGTTTACCTTCTAATGAGTTGTAACTCCACTTCAGTGGCTTGTAGATCTTATCTGCAATGTGTCGTGGACAAGACACTGGTCTTTGCAATTCATTTAGGGCATGCTTCCATAGTTCGACCTTTGTCTTTTCTCTCATAGCAGCTCCCATGGTGACAAGGGCCAAAGGCACTCCACAACATTCTCTAACAATTTCTTTTGCAAATGGTGAAATGTGATCCAAACTGGCCACCTTACCTGCATTTCTACTAAACAATTGCCAAGATTCATCATCATTTAAAACCGCCACTTTTACTTGTCTGTCAGTCATCATGTGCCTACAAACGTCCAAAAATCGAGTTGTCAATATGATCGTAGAACCCTTATGATCTTCAGGCCGTGGGACACCCAACTTGTCCAAATCAATTTTCTCCCATACATCATCTAGAATGAGCAGAAATTTTTCCACCTTCTCAAGTTTTTCATAAATTCGATGAGTCAATCTCTCCATACTTTCTCCCATTATTGATGCCAAATTCAATCTCTCAGCTATTTGTTTCTGGACTTTTTGTATGTCAAAATTCTGGGAAATAGTAACCCATATGACAATGCCAAAAGGCTGCCTTGAATAAATACTCTTGAGCTTATTGTTCAAGGTTCTCACCAAAGTAGTCTTGCCTACCCCTCCCATTCCCCAAATACCGATCCTTTGGACTTCATCATCAGACAATAAAGCCATAATTTCGTCTAAAGTTGTTGATGGTGTTGTTTGATCTTGAATTGTTGGTCCAGGAATGCGCTCCACAGCTTTGGGCATTGGATGATTGACTGCCACAGCACCAGAATGTGACCTCCCAGCTTCTAGGAGCCCTTGTATATCTTTGAGCTTTTCTGTCGCTTCCCTGCTTATTCTATACCGTTTACTACAATTTAAGGACAGTTGAGAGAGCCTTACTGCTTGAATCTGGTTGACTTTAAGCTGCAGCTCTTCGACCTCCTTAAGCCACTCTATGACTTGAGTTCTCACTACTATTTCTTCTTGCTCGGCTAATTCCGTTTCATTTTTGAGTCCATCTCTTAGAGCAAGGAGGCGTTCCATCTCTTTTTTCAAAACATCGAGGTTTGATTGGAATTTGACACTGTTCTTCACCTTGGAATAGATAGAGCAACAGAGAACTCGGCCAATTGCTGCAACCACTTCACCAACAACCGCACTCACCACTTCCATGGCTACTGTTTTGCTAAAAATCACACACAAAGAACTATAGAAGAACACAAAGTGTTAGATAAAAAAAAAAAATAATAATTGTTGGGAAATATTATATTTACTCCATGAGAAATGCGCCATATCAATTTAGTCCCTGATTTCTAAATCTAAAATGAAATATGTACGGTTTTCAGCAGTTTCAATTAAATTCTTCCTTCTTACGGAAAAAAAAAAAAAAAAAAAAAAATCAGATCCAAACTAATAAAAGCTAAAGTTTAAACTAAGTTATCCAAACTAATAAAAGTTGGGAATATGGGCTACTGCCGTATTAGATTGAGTCTACTTGTAGTAGATCTGTTCTATAACTGAAGTTTAAAATTAGCAAATGTTGAAGTCATAGACACTTGATTGTAAGATTTTTATGTTTGTCTCTATGATGTTGTAATCTCATAACTTTAGCTATGATTTATTAGACCTTTATGTTCTCTGACGTAAGAGCTTTATACTTTTGATTTTTTTTTTTTAATAAATAAATATAAAAGATTCTCTTAAAAAAAAAGAAAAAAAAACTAAGATCCAAACTAATCGGTGATCTTACCTTTCATCAAACTAAAAACTATAAAATAAAACATAAGATCCAAAATATTTGTGTATCTTTCTCACTTTTCTAAGCAACCAAATACAATATCAGATCCGAACAAAATATGAACAAAACTCAAATATAGGAAAACCAGAAAACTATGAACAAAAAAGCTTAGCAGAAACTCAAACAAAATCAAACAAAAAATATATATATGAAGGTGCCGATCGAGTACCTCTTGATATATATCAGGGGCCAGGGGGGACTGGGGTAGAGCCGATCGCCAGTGAGAGAGATGGAGGCCGAGGATGAATTGAGAAACCCTCGAGAAAATGAGAGCACAATAACTGGGTCCCCCAACCTCAATCAATCAAGTCTTGTGTGTCTCCTTTTCCATTTGACCAAACATGCATGATTGAACAAATAAAACGAAAATGCCACGGCTTTGGCCATTCTTGCACCTACAGAGAAAGCCGCTAGAGTTGCCAGAAAACAAGAACCATGAAGTTTCGACTCATGCACACCCATGTGTGTTGTGTGGCAGTGTGGGCTGAGGGTATATAATGCTTTTGCATGCAAAATACTTCTCACTGCACAGAGTATGTTAGCCCTGCAATTTTGCAGGCTAAAAGTCTTTTTTTTTTTAATATATTTAATACATTTTTAAAAAATAACATTTGAAAAATTTATGTTTTCAAATTACATTTAGGTAATACCATTTTAAAAGTCATTTTATTAAACACTTCATTAATTAAATTTTTAAAAATTGTATTTTCAATATGGACGTTTAAAATCTCTATCTTTTTAACTCGCGCGTTTTAAAATCACAACACTTTGAGCGGTCGGTTTATAACTTTATTATGCCCTTCTCCTAAAATCATTTGCATGCGTTGTTTTGTTGATCCGGACTGTCCACTTTTCACTAATTTATTAATTTCAAGAGGAATATTGCTACAATTCTTTTTTAAAAAAAATTAAAAAATTTGCTACATAAATGATGCATCAGTGACACATTTTTTCAAAATAATAAATTACGTTGTGACACATCATTTGAAAAAAAAATTTAAAAAACCAAAAAAAAAAAATAAAATTAGGAAGCGAAGCATTTCTCTTATTAAAACAGAGATTATAACCTTTAGCTTGGTCCAGATAGTCTTTATCTCTTGACCCTTTCTTTAATTTTTGAGGCATTATTTAAGGCCTTTGAGAGATGAGGAGATCGAGGTTAATTAAGAAATCAATCAGCATTTCATGAGTGTAGTGCATCTGCAAATATTGAGCTTCATTCTGAATTCTTTTTGTATTTTTATTTGGTCATATTTGGATTAATGTCCCTAACTCTTTCTTTTTTTGTTTGTTTGTTTGCAGCTTTGACTGAGTTAACATTATATTCCCTTTTTTCTCCTCAGGTGTGCAGATATTCTTTCATGCTCCTGTAGGGTACGTTCATTAACAGTTTTAATATAGTGGGTGGAAATTTAGAAAAATAGTGTGATGCAGAATTGTGAATACTATGCTGTTGGGGTTTCATCTACTGTTGACTTTTGTAAATAACATGTACCATATATTTTCAACAATCAGTTATGATATGATATGTAAATAATAGCGTCATGTAATAACTCTCTCTCAGTGTTTCTTTATTCTATATATTCAAGTTTATGCTCGAGTAACTGATTGTTGTAGATTCATATTTTGATTCTGCAATAATTATTTTAGTAAATTTCTTCCCGTTCTGTCATGGAGTTTCTAGATGCTTTTAAAGCAAGAGGTGCCGCAAAGAATTTCTTTTACGATGAGGATCATATTTGCAAGGAGTAAATTATCAGGATGACTAGAATAGTTTGAAACCAAACAATAAATGAATTAGAAAAAAGAAAACCAAACAACAAAATGTTATACACACTCATAGGCAGAAAAACAATATTGAACACAACAATCACAAAGAACTCTCAAGCACTGTACGATACAGCTCTCCCACTATCCATATTCACTACCTCTTGCCCAGGTTCTAAAATGCCTCAAATTGGATGAAAATAAGGCTGCAGACATGATTTGGTTGTGTCAGCATGCCACTTCAATGCGTTCCACCATTGTGAGCGTCCTTTTATTTCTTTTATGTTTTCTGCATTTTGGTCAGTAAGAGGCAGCTTTCTCACAAGATTGCACATGGACACATGAACCTGCTCTAGAAGCGGCCATGTCTCTTCTTCTCGGCAAAGAGTCGTTAATTTGGGAAGGCTCTCCAATTCCAATATTCGTAGGTTTGGAACAATAGGATCTGAAGTAATATTCATGGAATGATAACTAAAAAGCTCACCTAACTTATTACAGTACCGTACCTTGATTACTTCTAGATTTGGCAGGGCGTGAATGAAATAACCACATGAAAGAAGATATTTCATTTTAGAACACCACTCCACTTGTATTGATTTTAGTCTAAGAAATCTCAGCCCAAGATGGCCAAGCAGTTCTAAAATGCTTTCTCCGTAATTCAGGTCTCGAAGATAAAGTTCTTCTAGGTTTGGTAGTAGATCATAGTGGGTAGCACATCCTCCTCGCCACAGACTGATGCTACAGCTCTCAATAGAAAGAGATTTTAAACTAGCAAAGCAGCCAACACTATTAATGATCAAGTTTTCTAGCATATCACTTAGTCCAAAACAATTACCAAGGTTGAGAGAGCTTGCATTACTCAACAATGGCCCAATCCATTCTTCTGAACACAGGTCAAGACTCCTGATAGACAACGCCTTTTTTTCATGTCTAATTGGTAAGAATCCCCCCTTTGAGTCGACCAAAAAGTAGAATTGTCTTAATCTATCTATCCAAGAAAGATCTTCATAGCTGAAATATGGGATTTTGTCTAATCTGATGTAGAGGACAAGTAATCGCTCGAGGCATTTTAGCTCTTCAAAACATGCAATTCCCTTTTGTACATCTCTCTTCATAAAGAAACAATAACCACTGTGCGTCATATCCAGAACCTCTAAACAAGACAATCGAGGTATAATTCCAGCTTCAATAGTTTTTAGAGAGTGAGTGGAGGATAGGTTCAGTTGCTTCAAGTTGCTCAAGTTTTCTATCCCTCTTGGCAATTCTTTAATACGAGTGGCAGAGAGGTCAAGTACTTGAAGTCTACAAAGCCCTTCCAGTGGGGGTAATTCTTCAAGATAATTGCAACCCCCTAAAAGAAGAGCACGGAGTTCACCAAGTTGATGTAGAGAAATAGGCATTGAACGGATGCTAGTTTCACTCAAATTTATGACCCTGAGTGCTTCAAATCCTTGCAAGAATCTATTAGGAACATTGCTAATGAGACGATTACCTTGTAGTAGCAAAGCGGAGGCCTCTGAACATTGTACCACACAATCTGGCAGCCTTCTTATCTTGTTATCATAAACGAAACTCTTTTGAAAGAATTTGATAACTCGACAACAGACATCTCGCTCAAGCCAATTCCTGAACAAACAAGAGATTTACATCCATCCTCAAATGACGACGCAATCCATATAGCAACATCACGAACAACGTCATGCATCTTTACAGTGTCGTCATGAGCACCATCTTCCAACAAACAAGAATCCTTCAAATTTTCAATCAAATTAATTACTCTATTGAATGAGTCCTCATAGTTTTCTTTGTCATCTAGCAAACTTTCTGCCAACCAGTACTGTGCGAGTTCACTTATTGCAATTGAGAAGTCCTCAGGAAACAAAGAGCAATACAAGAAACAATATTTTATTTTATTACCTTCTAATGAGTCGTAACTCCATTTCAATGGCTTATAGATCTTATCCGCGATGTGTGGTGGACAAGACACTGATCTTTGCAATTCATTTAAGGCATGCTTCCATAGTTCGACCTTTTTCTTTTCTCTCATAGCAGCTCCCATGGTGACAAGGGCCAAAGGCAATCCACAACATTCTCTAGCAATTGCTTTTGCAAATGGTGAAATGTGTTCCAAACTGGCCACATGCCCTGCATTTTTACTAAACAATTGCCAAGATTCATTATCATTTAAAACAGCCACTTTAGCTTGTCTATCGGTCATCATGTTCCTACAAACGTCCAAAAATCGAGTTGTCAATATGATCTTTGAACCCTTGTGATCTTCAGGCCGAGGGACACCCAAATAGTCCAAATCAATTTTCTCCCATACATCATCTAGAATGAGCAGAAATTTTTCCACCTTCTCAAGTTTTTCATAAAGTCGATTAGTCAATCTCTCTGTACTTTCTCCCATTATTGGTGGCAAATTCAATCTTTGAGCTATTTCTTTTTGGACTTTTTTCATGTCCAAATTTTTGGAAATAGTAACCCATATGATGATGCCAAAAGGCTGCATTGAAGAGATACTCTTGAGCTTATTGTTCAAGTTTATTACCAAAGTAGTCTTGCCTACCCCTCCCATTCCCCAAATACCGATCCTTTGGACTTCATCATCAGACAATAAAGCCATAATTTCGCCTAAAGTTGTTTGATCTTGAATTGTAGGTCCAGGAATGCGCTCCACCGCTCTGGGCATTGATGATTGACAGCCACAGCACCGGAATGTGACCTCCCATCTTCTAGGAGCCCTTGTATATCTTTGAGATTTTCTGTCACTTCCCTGCTTATTCTATACCATTTACTGCAATTTAAGGACAGTTGAGAGAGCCTTACTGCTTGAATCTGGTTGACTTTAAGCTGCAGCTCTTCAACCTTCTTAAGCCACTCTATGACTTGACTTCTCACTACTATTTCTTCTTGCTTGGCTAATTCCGTTTCATTTTTGACTCCGTCTCTCAGAGCAAGGAGGCGTTCCATCTTCTTTTTCAAAACATCGAGGTTTGATTGGAATTTGATAATGTTCTTCATCTTGGAATAGATAGAGCGACAGAGAACCCGGCCAACTGCTACCACCACTTCACTAACAACCGCACCCACCATTTCCATGGCTACTGTTTTGCCAAAAATCACAGACAAAGAACTGTAGAAGAACACAAAGTGTTAGGTAAAATTAAAAAAAAATAATAATAATAATTAATTGTAGGGAAATATTATATTTACTCCTTGAGAAATGCGACATATCAATTTAGTTTAGTCCCTGGTTTCTAAATCTAAAATGAAATATTTAAGGTTTTCAGGAGTTTCAATTAAATTCTTTCTTCTTACCAAAACAAACTTCTTCCTAGCTAGCTAGTGTTTTCGTTCAATTTTTTATTTTTATTTTACTAAGGGTAGTTTTGTCATTGGGGAACATTGACAATATTTTGATAGTTTGCAATGACATTGTCACAATTGAAAGTTTTGAGGGACATTGTCAATTTTTTTTTTTGTTGGTCTTGAGACATATTGTCAATTGGGCACGTACACTTTAATTACTGTAAAAAAATTACTTGAAAATTTAAACAATGATAAGAGTCCTCTTTCTAACATTACTCCACCGCCTCGCCTCAGCTTAATTGGTGATCTTGGATGTTGATTGGGTCAAAGTTTTAAACTAAACACTATAAACTAATATCAGCAGCTGCACTATAAAGTTTATAAACTAATTAACTTTCAAAGCGTCTTAAACTAAGATCCAAACTTAGCTTTCATCAAACTAAAAACTATAAAATAAAACATAACATCCAAAATATTTGTTTATCTTCCTCACTTTTCTAAGCAACCAAATACAAGATCAAATATGAACAAAACCCAAATAAAGGAAAACCAGAAAACTATGAACAAAAAAGCTCAACAGAAAGTCAAACAAAATCAAACAAAAAATATATATATGAAGGTGCTAGTCGAGTACCTCTTGATATCAGGGGGGGACTGTGGTAGAGCCGATCATCTCAGCGAGAGAGATGAAGGCCGAGGATAAATTGAGAAACCCTTAACCCTTAAGTTATGAAGAGATAACTATCTTCTATGGGAGGCTCAGCCTGCTTGAAAGGCCAACATCAATTTGGCTTTGTCCATGGCTCATGGCTACACTCCAAGTCCAGTCCCTCTCAATTTCTGGCTATATATTGAAGGAGCACATTATTGACTTGACAATTCTCATTATGCTTTGACCCCAGTAGCACCGTTTTAGTTACCGCTTCGGTCCAGGGACACAACATAAATGTTTTCAAAGTAATGCCTGGACCCCCCCGGAAGCTCTTCTGCTTGTGACATTGGTGCATCTTATGTACATCTTTCCGTTGTTAGCGGAATAAGGAATGGAAATAATGGATGGAGAGGCACTGTAAGTGGTGCTGCAGCTGCTGCAACAGGTAGGATGAGTTCCCTTTCTGGGGATATCGCTGCATCTTTCCACAATTGTAGAGGCAATGCTTTATATGCGGATTGCCACTCTTTGAAGGCAAAGTATCACCTTTTGGTCTTTTCTCCTTCTGGTTGTATGATACAATATGTGTTGCGAACACCGAATTTTCTAGATCCAACAGTTCTGGTGTCTGGATTAAGCGCTGCTCCTGATTCAACTCCAGAATGTGACGCAAGATTAGTCGTTGAGGCTATCCAGAAGTGGAATATCTGTCAGAAACAAAACCGAAGAGAGAGAGAAGATAATCTTGACATATATGGTGAGAATGGAAATTCAGACAGCAATAAAATATAACCTAAAGGAGTGAAAAAGGGAAATTCAGGCAGGGAGATCCTCTGTCTCCTTATTGGTTTGTTTTAGCTATGGAAGTTTTTTCTAAAATTATGGCTGCCCATACTGGAGTTGATTCAGGTTTCAAGTTCCATCCTAATTGTCTGAAGATGAAGCTTACTCATCTGTGTTTTGCAGATGATTTGCTTATTTTTTCTGAAGCTAGTGTGAGTTCCGTAAAGGTCATTAAAGCTGCTTTAGTTGAGTTTGAGGAGCTGTCTGGCTTGAAGGCAAACCCTTCAAAGAGCTCCTTTTATTGTTCTGGAATTTCAGATAGGGTCAAGAACAAGTTATTGACTGATTTGCAGATGAAGGAGGGTAATCTTCCAGTGAGATATCTTGGTGTCCCCCTGATTTCTTCTAGACTTTCTTCTGCAGATTGTGGAGTGCTTTTGGATAGAATTACTGATCTCATTGACTCTTGGTTATCAAGGAAACTCTCTTATGTAGGAAGACTTCAATTGATCTCTTCTATTTTGTATAGCCTGCAAGTTTATTGGACAGGTATTTTTATTCTCCCTAAGTGTATTATAAAGTCTATTGAGCAGAAGTTTAATAGATTTTTGTGGAATGGGAAAGATGTTGAGGCTGCAAAGGCTAAAGTGGCTTGGTCAGAAGTTTGTTTCCCCAAAAAGGAGGGTGGTTTGGGTTTGAAGAGGCTTGAAGTATGGAATCAGACCTCTATGCTTAGGCACATATGGAGTATCTTTGCTAGATCTGGCTCTCTTTGGGTGGCTTGGGTTAAAAATAATTTTCTAAAGTAAAAGAGCTTTTGGAGTGTTGTTATCCCCCAAAATTGTTCTTGGTGTTGGAGAAAGCTACTCAATTTAAGGGATATTGCTAAAAAGTTTTTGAGGTTTGAGGTTGGAAATAGGGAGAATATTTACCTCTGGTTGGATCTTTGGCATCCTGCTGAAATCTTAATTGAGAAATATGGCTATAGAGCTGTTTATGATGCTCAAAGTAGGGAGGAGGCCAAACTTTCTTCTGTTATCCACAATGGAAGTTGGTTTTGGAAGCCTGCTAGATCTGATGATTTAGTGGACATACAAGCTAGTCTTTTAGAAATCAGTTTGTGGCCTATTGATAAGCCTATTTGGACTGCTTCTAGGAAAGGTGTTTTTGTTAGTTCAGATACTTGGGAGGCTCTTAGGGAGAAAAAGGAGCAGATTACTTGGTGGAAGTTGGTTTGGTTCCCCTTTGCTATTCCTAAGCATGATTTCATTTTGTGGCTTGCTATGAAAGGAAGGCTGGTTACGGGAGATAGATTGTTGACTTGGGGTTATAATGGAGATGTCAATTGTGTTTTCTGCAGGAACCAGTTAGAAAGCCGTGATCATCTCTTTTTTGAATGCAGTTTCAGCTATAGACTTTGGAAGTTCTGTATGTTTAGATGCAGAGTGGATAATGTTCCTATAGTGTGGGAGGATATCTTGCAATTGGGATTGAATGATTGGGGCTGCAAGTCTCTCAAAGCTATGCTCTGCAGATTAGTTTTGGGATCTGTAGTTTATAATATATGGTGCACTCGAAATGAGATCAAACATGCAGGTCATCCAAAAACAGAGGAGCAATTGCTGAAGAAAATTTTGTGGGAAATCCGAACCAGAGTAGTTGGAAAGGAAGGTTTCCAAAAAATAAGGAGAGCCTTGTGTTTTGCTCTTTGTGGAATCTTTCTGCAGAAGTGCTTTGCTGATCAGGCTGTGGTTGTGGCCTGCTGGTTTTGTTTTGTTTTTTATTTCCTGATAGTCTTATGGGATATAGCCTCTGTGAGGCTTTGCTTCTAGGCCTTCTGTAGGGTATGTTTTTAGTGATACTTTGAGTTTGGGGATTTGTTTTGTTGGTTTTGGTGGTTTCTTTTTCTGCAGTATGTTCTGCAGTTTGTTTCTGGTTTAGTTTGGTTGGTTTGCCTTTGTGAGGTTGTGCTAGCTGGTGGTTTGTAATTGGTGCTTTGGTGTTTTTGGTTTTGAGCTTTTAATGAAGTTGCTTATTCATCTAAAAAAAAAGAAAAAGGGAAATAGCATCTATCCTGAAGCTGGAGGTACATTCATGAAAGCAAAGATCAGTCCTGAGGAGAAACATCATTTATATATCTCAGAAGCTGAACTACAGATGCATCAAGCACGGACTCCGTTGTGGGCAAAACCTGAGGTATATATTTGTTCTACTGGAATGAAATATGTCTTGTGTTAATTATGCGTGCATTTTCTTTGATATTTGAAATGTCCATTGTTCTTGTACATTTGCTTTCAGATATACTTTCAGTGGAAGCCACGAATATGGATGAAACAAATGCTGCTTGGGGGGAAATTGAAATCGAAAGAATTCCAACTCGCATGATTGAAGCAAGGTCAAGAGGCTTGGTTCCAGTTTTTGACTATCTTCCGATTCCCAAAATACAACAAACAAGGTGAACTAAGTTTTTGAGTCCATTTATTTTACTTATTTCTGGAGATGCAACTGTTACT
>NC_081543.1:36424781-36448675 GCF_901000735.1 Corylus avellana | reverse complement strand
GAACAGATCTGTTCTATAACTGAAGTTTAAACATGGGTTAATTAGCAAATGTTGAAGTCATAGATACTTGATTGTAAGATTTTTATGTTTGTCTTTATAACGTTGTAATCTCATAACTTTAGCTATGATTTATTAAACCTTTATGTTCTCTGACGTAAGAGCTTTATACTTTTGATTTTTTTTTTTAATAAATCAATATAAAAGATTCTCTTAAAAAAAAAAAAAAAAAACTAAGATCCAAACTAATCGGTGATCTTACCTTTCATCAAACTAAAAACTATAAAATAAAACATAAGATCCAAAATATTTGTGTATCTTTCTCACTTTTCTAAGCAACCAAATACAATATCAAATCCGAACAAAATATGAACAAAACTCAAATAAAGGAAAACCAGAAAACTATGAACAAAAAAGCTTAGCAGAAAGTCAAACAAAATCAAACGAAAAATATATATATGAAGATGCCGATCGAGTACCTCTTGATATATATCAGGGGCCAGGGGGGACTGGGGTAGAGCCGATCGCCAGTGAGAGAGATGGAGGCCGAGGATGAATTGAGGAACCCTTGAGAAAATGAGAGCACCATAACTGGGTCCCCCAACCTCAATCAATCAAGTCTTGTGTGTCTCCTTTTCCATTTGACCAAACATGCATGATTGAACAAATATAACGAAAATGCCACGGCTTTGGCCATTCTTGCACCTACAGAGAAAGCCGCTAGAGTTGCCAGAAAACAAGAACCATGAAGTTTCGACTCATGCACACCCATGTGTGTTGTGTGGCAGTGTGGGCTGAGGGTATATAATGCTTTTGCATGCAAAATACTTCTCACTGCACAGAGTATGTTAGCCCTGCAATTTTGCAGGCTAAAAGTCTTTTTTTTTTTAATATATTTAATACATTTTTAAAAAATAACATTTGAAAAATTTATGTTTTCAAATTACATTTAGGTAATACCATTTTAAAAGTCATTTTATTAAACACTTCATTAATTAAATTTTTAAAAATTGTATTTTCAATATGGACGTTTAAAATCTCTATCTTTTTAACTCGCGCGTTTTAAAATCACAACACTTTGAGCGGTCGGTTTATAACTTTATTATGCCCTTCTCCTAAAATCATTTGCATGCGTTGTTTTGTTGATCCGGACTGTCCACTTTTCACTAATTTATTAATTTCAAGAGGAATATTGCTACAATTCTTTTTTAAAAAAAATTAAAAAATTTGCTACATAAATGATGCATCAGTGACACATTTTTTCAAAATAATAAATTACGTTGTGACACATCATTTGAAAAAAAAATTTAAAAAACCAAAAAAAAAAAATAAAATTAGGAAGCGAAGCATTTCTCTTATTAAAACAGAGATTATAACCTTTAGCTTGGTCCAGATAGTCTTTATCTCTTGACCCTTTCTTTAATTTTTGAGGCATTATTTAAGGCCTTTGAGAGATGAGGAGATCGAGGTTAATTAAGAAATCAATCAGCATTTCATGAGTGTAGTGCATCTGCAAATATTGAGCTTCATTCTGAATTCTTTTTGTATTTTTATTTGGTCATATTTGGATTAATGTCCCTAACTCTTTCTTTTTTTGTTTGTTTGTTTGCAGCTTTGACTGAGTTAACATTATATTCCCTTTTTTCTCCTCAGGTGTGCAGATATTCTTTCATGCTCCTGTAGGGTACGTTCATTAACAGTTTTAATATAGTGGGTGGAAATTTAGAAAAATAGTGTGATGCAGAATTGTGAATACTATGCTGTTGGGGTTTCATCTACTGTTGACTTTTGTAAATAACATGTACCATATATTTTCAACAATCAGTTATGATATGATATGTAAATAATAGCGTCATGTAATAACTCTCTCTCAGTGTTTCTTTATTCTATATATTCAAGTTTATGCTCGAGTAACTGATTGTTGTAGATTCATATTTTGATTCTGCAATAATTATTTTAGTAAATTTCTTCCCGTTCTGTCATGGAGTTTCTAGATGCTTTTAAAGCAAGAGGTGCCGCAAAGAATTTCTTTTACGATGAGGATCATATTTGCAAGGAGTAAATTATCAGGATGACTAGAATAGTTTGAAACCAAACAATAAATGAATTAGAAAAAAGAAAACCAAACAACAAAATGTTATACACACTCATAGGCAGAAAAACAATATTGAACACAACAATCACAAAGAACTCTCAAGCACTGTACGATACAGCTCTCCCACTATCCATATTCACTACCTCTTGCCCAGGTTCTAAAATGCCTCAAATTGGATGAAAATAAGGCTGCAGACATGATTTGGTTGTGTCAGCATGCCACTTCAATGCGTTCCACCATTGTGAGCGTCCTTTTATTTCTTTTATGTTTTCTGCATTTTGGTCAGTAAGAGGCAGCTTTCTCACAAGATTGCACATGGACACATGAACCTGCTCTAGAAGCGGCCATGTCTCTTCTTCTCGGCAAAGAGTCGTTAATTTGGGAAGGCTCTCCAATTCCAATATTCGTAGGTTTGGAACAATAGGATCTGAAGTAATATTCATGGAATGATAACTAAAAAGCTCACCTAACTTATTACAGTACCGTACCTTGATTACTTCTAGATTTGGCAGGGCGTGAATGAAATAACCACATGAAAGAAGATATTTCATTTTAGAACACCACTCCACTTGTATTGATTTTAGTCTAAGAAATCTCAGCCCAAGATGGCCAAGCAGTTCTAAAATGCTTTCTCCGTAATTCAGGTCTCGAAGATAAAGTTCTTCTAGGTTTGGTAGTAGATCATAGTGGGTACATCCTCCTCGCCACAGACTGATGCTACAGCTCTCAATAGAAAGAGATTTTAAACTAGCAAAGCAGCCAACACTATTAATGATCAAGTTTTCTAGCATATCACTTAGTCCAAAACAATTACCAAGGTTGAGAGAGCTTGCATTACTCAACAATGGCCCAATCCATTCTTCTGAACACAGGTCAAGACTCCTGATAGACAACGCCTTTTTTTCATGTCTAATTGGTAAGAATCCCCCCTTTGAGTCGACCAAAAAGTAGAATTGTCTTAATCTATCTATCCAAGAAAGATCTTCATAGCTGAAATATGGGATTTTGTCTAATCTGATGTAGAGGACAAGTAATCGCTCGAGGCATTTTAGCTCTTCAAAACATGCAATTCCCTTTTGTACATCTCTCTTCATAAAGAAACAATAACCACTGTGCGTCATATCCAGAACCTCTAAACAAGACAATCGAGGTATAATTCCAGCTTCAATAGTTTTTAGAGAGTGAGTGGAGGATAGGTTCAGTTGCTTCAAGTTGCTCAAGTTTTCTATCCCTCTTGGCAATTCTTTAATACGAGTGGCAGAGAGGTCAAGTACTTGAAGTCTACAAAGCCCTTCCAGTGGGGGTAATTCTTCAAGATAATTGCAACCCCCTAAAAGAAGAGCACGGAGTTCACCAAGTTGATGTAGAGAAATAGGCATTGAACGGATGCTAGTTTCACTCAAATTTATGACCCTAAGTGCTTCAAATCCTTGCAAGAATCTATTAGGAACATTGCTAATGAGACGATTACCTTGTAGTAGCAAAGTGGAGGCCTCTGAACATTGTACCACACAATCTGGCTCAAGCCAATTCCTGAACAAACAAGAGATTTACATCCATCCTCAAATGATGACGCAATCCATATAGCAACATCACGAACAACGTCATGCATCTTTACAGTGTCGTCATGAGCACCATCTTCCAACAAACAGGAATCCTTCAAATTTTCAATCAAATTAATTACTCTATTGAATGAGTCCTCATAGTTTTCTTTGTCATCTAGCAAACTTTCTGCCAACCAGCACTGTGCGAGTTCACTTATTGCAATTGAGAAGTCCTCAGGAAACAAAGAGCAATACAAGAAACAATATTTTATTTTATTACCTTCTAATGAGTCGTAACTCCATTTCAATGGCTTATAGATCTTATCCGCAATGTGTGGTGGACAAGACACTGATCTTTGCAATTCATTTAAGGCATGCTTCCATAGTTCGACCTTTTTCTTTTCTCTCATAGCAGCTCCCATGGTGACAAGGGCCAAAGGCAATCCACAACATTCTCTAGCAATTGCTTTTGCAAATGGTGAAATGTGTTCCAAACTCGCCACATGTCCTGCATTTTTACTAAACAATTGCCAAGATTCATCATCATTTAAAACAGCCACTTTAACTTGTCTATCGGTCATCATGTTCCTACAAACGTCCAAAAATCGAGTTGTCAATATGATCTTTGAACCCTTGTGATCTTCAGGCCAAGGGACACCCAAATAGTCCAAATCAATTTTCTCCCATACATCATCTAGAATGAGCAGAAATTTTTCCACCTTCTCAAGTTTTTCATAAAGTCGATTAGTCAATCTCTCTGTACTTTCTCCCATTATTGGTGGCAAATTCAATCTCTGAGCTATTTCTTTTTGGACTTTTTTCATGTCCAAATTTTTGGAAATAGCAACCCATATGATGATGCCAAAAGGCTGCATTGAAGAGATACTCTTGAGCTTATTGTTCAAGTTTATTACCAAAGTAGTCTTGCCTACCCCTCCCATTCCCCAAATACCGATCCTCTGGACTTCATCATCAGACAATAAAGCCATAATTTCGCCTAAAGTCTTTGATGGTGTTGTTTGATCTTGAATTGTAGGTCCAGGAATGCGCTCCACCGCTTTGGGCATTAGATGATTGACAGCCACAGCACCGGAATGTGACCTCCCATCTTCTAGGAGCCCTTGTATATCTTTGAGATTTTCTGTCACTTCCCTGCTTATTCTATACCATTTACTGCAATTTAAGGACAGTTGAGAGAGCCTTACTGCTTGAATCTGGTTGACTTTAAGCTGCAGCTCTTCAACCTTCTTAAGCCACTCTATGACTTGAGTTCTCACTACTATTTCTTCTTGCTTGGCTAATTCCGTTTCATTTTTGACTCCATCTCTCAGAGCAAGGAGGCGTTCCATCTTCTTTTTCAAAACATCGAGGTTTGATTGGAATTTGATAATGTTCTTCATCTTGGAATAGATATAGAGCGACAGAGAACCCGGCCAACTGCTACCACCACTTCACTAACAACCGCACCCACCATTTCCATGGCTACTGTTTTGCCAAAAATCACAGACAAAGAATTGTAGAAGAACACAAAGTGTTAGATAAAATTAAAAAAAAAAAAAAAATTAATTAATTGTAGGGAAATATTATATTTACTATCAAGAAAACAATGAAAACAAAGAGAAAAAACTAATTCTCTTATTCAATCAATGAATTGTGATTACATTGACCTGTTTATATACAAGATGATTAAGCTAACAAATCAGCAACTAACCTAACTGCTGTGATACACACGTGTATGAATATTAACTAACCAGCTGTTTATCTAAAACTGTAAAACTAACTAATAAATAGATTAGTTTAATACAGTTTGATACCCCCCCTCAAGTGGAATGTTCAGCAGGATGGAAAATATTGATGACATTCAACTTGGACAACATAGAATGAAAATCTGTGCGAGAGAGAGGCTTGGTGAGTAAGTCAGCCAGCTGATGCTTGGACTGAACATGCAGTGTGCGAATCAAACCAGTAGCAAGTTTTTCTCTCACAATGTGACAATCAATTTCGATGTGCTTGGTGCGTTCATGAAAAACAGGATTGGCAGCAATATGAATAGCTGCTTGACTATCACAAAAAACCAAAGCTGGTTGATGAAGTTGAAGCTGCAAATCTTTCAGTAAAGCATGTAACCAAGTAAGCTCACAAGTGACAGCAGCCATGGATCGATACTCTGCTTCAGCAGAGGATCTTGAGACCGTATGTTGCTTCTTGGATTTTCAAGAGATTAGAGAATCTCCTAGAAAAATACAAAACCCTGTGACTGATCTGCGACTATCAGGACATCCGGCCCAATCAGAATCACAAAATGCCTTCAAATGTAATTCTGAAGAAGCTGAGAAGAAAATGCCCTGTCCAGGAGAAGATTTAAGGTACCTAAGGACCTTGTGTGCAGCATCAAGATGAGGCTGACGAGGAGAATCCATGAACTGACTTAAGAGTTGCACAGAATATGATAAATCTGGCCTTGTAATTGTAAGATAAACCAGCTTTCCCACAAGTCTTCTGTAAGTGGTTGGATCAGAAATCAATTCACCTTGTTCTCTTGACAACTTGAAATTAGCTTCCATAGGAACAGAAGAGGGTTTGCATGCAAGCATTCCACAATCATCTAAAACTTCTAAGGCATATTTCCTTTGTGATAAGGAAATGCCCTTTGCACTTCTTGCAATTTCAAGCCCTAAGAAAAACTTCAATTCTCCAAGGTCTTTTAAACTAAAAGCAGAATTGAGAAATTGTGTAAGCTCTTTTATAGCTAGATTGTCATTACTTGCTATGACAATATCGTCTACATATACAAGTAGAATAATAAAAGAGGTTTTCTTTACTTGAGTAAAAAGGGAGTAATCAGACATGGATTGAGTAAAACCATGCTGTATAAGAGTAGAAGAGAATTTAGAAAACCATTGTCTTGAGGCTTGTTTAAGACCATAAAGTGATTTCTTAAGCTTGCAAACTTTAGATGAATCTTTCAAACCAAAACCAGGAGGTAACTTCATAAAAATCTCCTCATCAAGGGAGCCATGCAGAAAAGCATTATTGACATCCAATTGATGAAGATGCCAATTATGAATTGCTGCTAAAGCTAGAAGACATCTCACTGTGGTTAATTTGGCAACTGGTGAAAATGTATCACTATAATCAAGACCTTCTCTTTGTGTATACCCTTTTGCAACCAAACGAGCTTTATACCTCTCAACTTCTCCATTGGCTCGATATTTGATTTTATAAACCCACTTGCAGCCTATAGGGTGCTTATCAGAAGGCAAATCAGTAATTTCCCAAGTATCATTTGCTTCAAGGGCATTGATTTCAGTTGCCATGGCCTCACGCTATTGAGGAGAAGATGCAGCTTGATGAAAAAACTGAGGTTCAATTTGGGATGAGACAGCCAAACTAAAGTGTTTGTAAGAATCAGAAAGCATATTGTAATCAAGGAAAGAATTGAGGGGAAAAGGAATACCTGAAACAGAAATATCACTCTTAGGATCAATTGAATTGGAAGATTGAGTAGCTAAGTTACAATGATACTGCTGCAAATATCCAGGTTTACATTTCTGCCGAGTAGACTTTCTAGAAGGAATAGAGGTAGGAACTGAAACACTGGGTAACTCAGGTAAAGAAACAATGGAATCAGGCAAAGGATCAATTGCAGAAGATGAAACAGGAGAAATAGAAGTTCTAGATAGACTTTCTGCTGCAGAAACAGGAATTGAACTAGTGGGAGTTGAAATATCAGACAAGGAATGTGGAATCACAAAGGAACCATCAGAATTGAAGTGATGAAGATAAGCAAAAGGAAAAACAGACTCATGAAAATGAACATCTCGAGATACAACCTGAGTTTTGGAAGTAAGATCATAAAGTTTATATCCCTTAATGCCATTAGGATATCCAATAAAAACACAAGGCTTTGCCCTAGCATCAAACTTATTTCTATTTCGATGTAAGGTAGAAACAAAACACAAACAACCAAACACCCTAAGATGATCATATGATGGAACTTTGGAAAACAGAAGCTCATAAGGAGACTTATTAGAAAGATTTGGAGTAGGAATTCTGTTGATAATGTGAGTGGCTGTTAAAACACAATCACCCCAAAATTTAAGAGGTAAATGAGCTTGAAAACGCAATGCTCGAGACACATTCAGCAAATGCTGATGTTTACGTTCCACAACAGCATTTTGTTGTGGAGTTTCAACATAGCTAAGTTGGTGGATTATTCCATGGGAGTTGAAGAAATCATGCATGGAAAACTCAGTGCCATTGTCAGATCGAATTGTTTTGATTTTGACCTTGAATTGAGTAAGAACTAAATTGTAAAAGATTTGAATGATATTGCTAGTTTGAGATTTAGAATGAAGTAAGTAAACCCATGTATATCTGGAAAAATCATCAACTAAGGTAAGAAAATAGTGACTTCCATTTATTGATGAAACAGCAAAAGGTCCCCACAAATCACAATGGACCAATTCAAAAACAGAACATGAACTTGAGGTACTAATAGGAAATGAAAGCCTACGTTGCTTAGCTAAGGGACAAACAGTACAAATGGTAGGAGAATTACATGGTATGGCAGGGATAGAATCATGTAAAAGTTTGATTCTGGAATTGGAAATGTGACCCAACCTAAAATGCCAAACATCAGCAATTGAATTTTTAAAAGGGCTTAAAGCAGAAACATTAGCTCTAGGTGGAATGAAAGTCTGGGCAGCAGGTGAATGTCTCCTTGATGTAGGCAGCAATAGATGAAACAAGCCACTCTTCTCTTTACCCAAGCCAATCGTCCTCCAAGTGAGTAAGTTCTGTATGAAACAATGTCCAGAAAGAAAAATAATGCAGCAATGAACATTGTGAAGAAGTTTACTAACAGAAATGAGGTTGAATGAAAAAGATGGAACACACAAGACATTAGTGAGAATGAAAGAGTCAGAAATTTTGACAGTCCCTATGTGAGTGACTTCAACAAACTGACCATTAGGCAACTTAACATTTCTAGACACTTTTGCAGTAATAGAAGTGAAAAATGATATGGAACTAACCATATGATCTGTAGCCCCTGTGTCTATAATCCAAACAGAAGTTTGAACATGCATTTGTGAATGCACAGGTGAAAAAACAGAATATTGTTGGTTCAAAGAACTACAATATGAAGATGAAATATTACCTGCCATGTTGGAAAACAAATGATCTTGAGTAGATGAAGCAGGACCTACATGATTGGCATAACTCACATCATGATTCTGATTTTCTTGTGGTTTGATCAGATCAAGCAACTGACGACACTGATCAGGAGTAATATGCAGTATAGGTTCTGCATGAGATGTTTCTTGAACTTGATTAGCGGAGCTAGCTGAGTAATGAATTTGGCTTCTTGGTTTGTAACCCGGTGGATAACCATGTAACTTGTAACACTTGTCAATTGTGTGGCCAGAGAAACCACAATGAGTACAAGTGAGGCGTTCCCTGCGGTTATATGGCTTAGAGAAACGAGATGGAGGTTTAGGAATGGCTTTGGAAATCAAAGCAGTAGGCTCAGAATACAAAGGAGTGGTACGAGAGAAGGCAACCAAACGTTGTCTTTCTTCTTGAAGAACCATAGCAAAAATTTTATTAATGGATGGAAGAGGATCAATCAGAAGGATTTGACCTCGAACATTGGAAAAAGAATCGTTTAATCCCATGAGAAACTGAAAAATATATTCTTGAGAATGAAAATCAAGAAGAAGTTTCAAACCACCACAAGTACAAGTAGAAGGAGGACGAAAGCTAGAGAGTTCATCCCACAAACTCTTAAGCTGAGTAAAATATGTACTTACAGAATTTGTACCTTGCTGGAGAGAGGATAATGATCTCTTCAATTCAAATACTCGTGGTCCATTGCTGTGATTAAATCTCTCAGTCAGATCACTCCAAACAGCAGATGCAGTATTGAGAAAAAGGACACTGTTTGCAATCTCTCGGGAAACAGAGTTTAGTAACCATGACAAAACCATATTATTGCAACGCACCCAAGAATGTAGGTTAGGATCACCTACAGATGGTTTGGGAAGACTTCCATCCACAAAACCAAACTTGTTCTTGGCCACCAGCGCCATATCCATTGATCGTTTCCATGTGACAAAGTTGTCACCATTCAATTGTTGAGAAACAAGAACAGTTCCAGGACTGTCTGCATGGTGAAGAAAATATGGACTTTCTACAGAAGTCTCATGAGGGGCTGCAGATGGTGCAGAAACCAAAATATCATCACCCATTACAGGAGATTGTTTGAGAGAAAAGAAAAAATGAAAAACAGAGAAAAAGCTTTGAAGGAAGTTTAATGGCGGAAGAATTGAAAAACAGAGGAAGGCAGGAACTCTCACTGCTCTGATACCATAACAAGAAAACAATGAAAACAAAGAGAAAAAACTAATTCTCTTATTCAATCAATGAATTGTGATTACATTGACCTGTTTATATACAAGATGATTAAGCTAACAAATCAGCAACTAACCTAACTGCTGTGATACACACGTGTATGAATATTAACTAACCAGCTGTTTATCTAAAACTGTAAAACTAACTAATAAATAGATTAGTTTAATACAGTTTGATATTTACTCCTTGAGAAATGCGACATATCAATTTAGTTTAGTCCCTGGTTTCTAAATCTAAAATGAAATATTTAAGGTTTTCAGGAGTTTCAATTAAATTCTTTCTTCTTACCAAAACAAACTTCTTAGCTAGCTAGTGTTTTCGTTCAATTTTTTATTTTTATTTTACTAAGGGTAGTTTTGTCATTGGGGAACATTGACAATATTTTGATAGTTTGAAATGACATTGTCATAATTGAAAGTTTTGAGAGACATTGTCAATTTTTTTTTTTTTTTTGGTCTTGAGACATATTGTCAATTGGGTACGTAGACTTTAATTACTATAAAAAAATTACATGAAAATTTAAACAATGATAAGAGTCCTCTTTCTAACATTACTCCACCGCCTCGCCTCAGCTTAATTGGTGATCTTGGATGTTGATTGGGTCAAAGTTTTAAACTAAACACTATAAACTAATATCAGCAGCTGCACTATAAAGTTTATAAACTAATTAACTTTCAAAGCGTCTTAAACTAAGATCCAAACTTAGCTTTCATCAAACTAAAAACTATAAAATAAAACATAACATCCAAAATATTTGTTTATCTTCCTCACTTTTCTAAGCAACCAAATACAAGATCAAATATGAACAAGACCCAAATAAAGGAAAACCAGAAAACTATGAACAAAAAAGCTCAACAGAAAGTCAAACAAAATCAAACAAAAAATATATATATGAAGGTGCTAGTCGAGTACCTCTTGATATCAGGGGGGGACTGTGGTAGAGCCGATCATCTCAGCGAGAGAGATGAAGGCCGAGGATAAATTGAGAAACCCTTAACCCTTAAGTTATGAAGAGATAACTATCTTCTATGGGAGGCTCAGCCTACTTGAAAGGCCAACATCAATTTGGCTTTGTCCATGGCTCATGGCTACACTCCAAGTCCAGTCCCTCTCAATTTCTGGCTATATATTGAAGAAGCACATTATTGACTTGACAATTCTCATTATGCTTTGACCCCAGTAGCACCCTTTTAGTTACCGCTTCGGTCCAGGGACACAACATAAATGTTTTCAAAGTAATGCCTGGACCCCCCGGAAGCTCTTCTGCTTGTGACATTGGTGCATCTTATGTACATCTTTCCGTTGTTAGCAGAATAAGGAATGGAAATAATGGATGGAGAGGCACTGTAAGTGGTGCTGCAGCTGCTGCAACAGGCAGGATGAGTTCCCTTTCTGGGGATATCGCTGCATCTTTCCACAATTGTAGAGGCAATGCTTTATATGCGGATTGCCACTCTTTGAAGGCAAAGTATCACCTTTTGGTCTTTTCTCCTTCTGGTTGTATGATACAATATGTGTTGCGAACACCGAATTTTCTAGATCCAACAGTTCTGGTGTCTGGATTAAGCGCTGCTCCTGATTCAACTCCAGAATGTGACGCAAGATTAGTCGTTGAGGCTATCCAGAAGTGGAATATCTGTCAGAAACAAAACCGAAGAGAGAGAGAAGATAATCTTGACATATATGGTGAGAATGGAAATTCAGACAGCAATAAAATATAACCTAAAGGAGTGAAAAAGGGAAATTCAGGCAGGGAGATCCTCTGTCTCCTTATTGGTTTGTTTTAGCTATGGAAGTTTTTTCTAAAATTATGGCTGCCCATACTGGAGTTGATTCAGGTTTCAAGTTCCATCCTAATTGTCTGAAGATGAAGCTTACTCATCTGTGTTTTGCAGATGATTTGCTTATTTTTTCTGAAGCTAGTGTGAGTTCCGTAAAGGTCATTAAAGCTGCTTTAGTTGAGTTTGAGGAGCTGTCTGGCTTGAAGGCAAACCCTTCAAAGAGCTCCTTTTATTGTTCTGGAATTTCAGATAGGGTCAAGAACAAGTTATTGACTGATTTGCAGATGAAGGAGGGTAATCTTCCAGTGAGATATCTTGGTGTCCCCCTGATTTCTTCTAGACTTTCTTCTGCAGATTGTGGAGTGCTTTTGGATAGAATTACTGATCTCATTGACTCTTGGTTATCAAGGAAACTCTCTTATGTAGGAAGACTTCAATTGATCTCTTCTATTTTGTATAGCCTGCAAGTTTATTGGACAGGTATTTTTATTCTCCCTAAGTGTATTATAAAGTCTATTGAGCAGAAGTTTAATAGATTTTTGTGGAATGGGAAAGATGTTGAGGCTGCAAAGGCTAAAGTGGCTTGGTCAGAAGTTTGTTTCCCCAAAAAGGAGGGTGGTTTGGGTTTGAAGAGGCTTGAAGTATGGAATCAGACCTCTATGCTTAGGCACATATGGAGTATCTTTGCTAGATCTGGCTCTCTTTGGGTGGCTTGGGTTAAAAATAATTTTCTAAAGTAAAAGAGCTTTTGGAGTGTTGTTATCCCCCAAAATTGTTCTTGGTGTTGGAGAAAGCTACTCAATTTAAGGGATATTGCTAAAAAGTTTTTGAGGTTTGAGGTTGGAAATAGGGAGAATATTTACCTCTGGTTGGATCTTTGGCATCCTGCTGAAATCTTAATTGAGAAATATGGCTATAGAGCTGTTTATGATGCTCAAAGTAGGGAGGAGGCCAAACTTTCTTCTGTTATCCACAATGGAAGTTGGTTTTGGAAGCCTGCTAGATCTGATGATTTAGTGGACATACAAGCTAGTCTTTTAGAAATCAGTTTGTGGCCTATTGATAAGCCTATTTGGACTGCTTCTAGGAAAGGTGTTTTTGTTAGTTCAGATACTTGGGAGGCTCTTAGGGAGAAAAAGGAGCAGATTACTTGGTGGAAGTTGGTTTGGTTCCCCTTTGCTATTCCTAAGCATGATTTCATTTTGTGGCTTGCTATGAAAGGAAGGCTGGTTACGGGAGATAGATTGTTGACTTGGGGTTATAATGGAGATGTCAATTGTGTTTTCTGCAGGAACCAGTTAGAAAGCCGTGATCATCTCTTTTTTGAATGCAGTTTCAGCTATAGACTTTGGAAGTTCTGTATGTTTAGATGCAGAGTGGATAATGTTCCTATAGTGTGGGAGGATATCTTGCAATTGGGATTGAATGATTGGGGCTGCAAGTCTCTCAAAGCTATGCTCTGCAGATTAGTTTTGGGATCTGTAGTTTATAATATATGGTGCACTCGAAATGAGATCAAACATGCAGGTCATCCAAAAACAGAGGAGCAATTGCTGAAGAAAATTTTGTGGGAAATCCGAACCAGAGTAGTTGGGAAAGGAAGGTTTCCAAAAAATAAGGAGAACCTTGTGTTTTGCTCTTTGTGGAATCTTTCTGCAGAAGTGCTTTGCTGATCAGGCTGTGGTTGTGGCCTGCTGGTTTTGTTTTGTTTTTAATTTCCTGATAGTCTTATGGGATATAGCCTCTGTGAGGCTTTGCTTCTAGGCCTTCTGTAGGGTATGTTTTTAGTGATACTTTGAGTTTGGGGATTTGTTTTGTTGGTTTTGGTGGTTTCTTTTTCTGCAGTTTGTTCTGCAGTTTGTTTCTGGTTTAGTTTGGTTGGTTTGCCTTTGTGAGGTTGTGCTAGCTGGTGGCTTGTAATTGGTGCTTTGGTGTTTTTGGTTTTGAGCTTTTAATGAAGTTGCTTATTCATCTAAAAAAAAAAGAATAAGGGAAATAGCATCTATCCTGAAGCTGGAGGTACATTCATGAAAGCAAAGATCAGTCCTGAGGAGAAACATCATTTATATATCTCAGAAGCTGAACTACAGATGCATCAAGCACGGACTCCGTTGTGGGCAAAACCTGAGGTATATATTTGTTCTACTGGAATGAAATATGTCTTGTGTTAATTATGCGTGCATTTTCTTTGATATTTGAAATGTCCATTGTTCTTGTACATTTGCTTTCAGATATACTTTCAGTGGAAGCCACGAATATGGATGAAACAAATGCTGCTTGGGGGGAAATTGAAATCGAAAGAATTCCAACTCGCATGATTGAAGCAAGGTCAAGAGGCTTGGTTCCAGTTTTTGACTATCTTCCGATTCCCAAAATACAACAAACAAGGTGAACTAAGTTTTTGAGTCCATTTATTTTACTTATTTCTGGAGATGCAACTGTTACTTAAATAACAGTGTTTTCTTCCATTATGTTTTAGGATGTATGGAGACCTGTTTCTTCCTTTTATTTACTGAAGAACACTATCTTAGATAAAGCTTGATATTTGTTGATTATATGTTTTGTTTGATGTGCTACTAGCTGTGGCTTAAATAGTACTACTTCCTCTTATCAGAATGGATGGAGTTTGAGTTCGTGGGTCTAACATCTACTGGATGGGTTTGCAACCTATCAATCAAATAAAATTATATGTTTTGCTTAATGTGCATCTGTAATGACTCTTGCTGTTTCCCTTGTATATAGTTTTTTTTTTTTTTTTGTGCACAATAGTGAGGGTCTTATTGTGCAGTACTATTTCCCTTGTCATTCAGGAACCCTGCTCTAGATAGCAATATCAATGGGCAACTTCAGCATCAGAGGTCTGGGCTTTCTGCTAACAGGAGGCTTTCAGGTGGGAGCAGCTCTGGCTCTCTTGACTCTATGACTGATGGTGGTGCTCCAGTGGTAGAATTTCACAATGGCATTGAAGAAACTGAATCTGATGGTTCTCAAATGCCAGTAGAAACCAAGGGCTTTGTATTTAATAACGACAGCCCAAAAACAAAGGCTCGGCTTGAGATTGTAAATAATAGAGAGAGCTTAAAAATGGAGGCTCAACTCAAGTTTGTAAATAGTAACAAGGCAGGCCTGAAAATGGAGAATCATTTTGAAGATGAAGGTGGTGAGTTTGATTAGAGGTATGTTTCTTTGAGAGGTGGGGAGAGGTTAAGAAATCAATCAGCATTTCTTGAGTGTAGTGCATTTGCAAATATTGTGCTTCATTCTGAATTCTTTTTGTATTTTTATTTGGTCATATTTGGATTAATGTCCCTAACTCTTTCTTTTTTTGTTTGTTTGTTTGCAGCTTTGACTGAGTTAACATTATATTCCCTTTTTTCTCCTCAGGTGTGCAGATATTCTTTCATTCTCCTGTGGGGTAATCATTAACAGTCTTAATATAGTGGGTGGAAATTTAGAAAATAGTGTGATGTAGAATTGTGAATACTATGCTGTTGGGGTTTCATCTACTGTTGACTTTTGTAAATAAAACGTACAATATATTTTCAATAATCAGTTATGATATGTAAATAATAGCATCATGTAATAACTCTCTCTCTCTTTCTTTATTCTATTAATTCAAATTTATTCTCCTATCTCTCTTCCCATTTTGTTGAGGCGAAATGCTCAAGAGTAATTGATTGTTGTAGATTAATATTTTGTGTGGCTTTGCTTATACAATATCTTAGCCATGTTATCGAACTAAAGCTATGGAATCAAACATAATGATCCAAAATGGTAATTTATCTTCATTGTTTTTCTAAGCAACCAAACACTATCAGATCCGAACAAAATATGAACAAAACCCAAATAAAGGAAAACCAGAAAACTATGAACAAAAGCTCACCAGAAAATCAAACAAAAAATATATATATATCAAGGTGTCGATCGAGTAACTCTTGATATCAAGGGAGGACTGCGGAGGAGCTGAGCATCGGTAGCGGAGAAATTGAGAGACCCTTAAGAAAATGAGAGCATGTACATAATTTACATACATTGCTTTGGGGCTTAATGAAAGCATAGACGGAGTCTTCTAAGACGCGTTGAAAGTTATTTGGCTAGCTAAGACGCTTTGAAAGTTATTTCACAAAACATGATCGAACAAATATAACGAAAATGCCACGGCATTTGCCATTTTAAAGCTGCATTTGCAAATATTGAGCTTCATTCTACTTTCTTTTTGTAGAATGAAGCTCAATATTTGATATCCCAGTGAGTGTAGAAAATAGAAATAAGATTTTTGCACCATTAAATGGTTTATCCAATTCTTTGACATATGTCTCTTTCCACCCTCTTCTTATCTTGCCGTGCCATATTGTATCTAGAAAAGAATCCCACCAGTACCAGTGAGGGGAATGAAATGCAATTATGTACACATGTTTTTGCATTCAACCCAATTTATAGTAGTCGAACTATGTAAATATTTGAGTTTTTTTAGGACATAAATTTCTTACAACCTAATTTATAGGAAATTTATGTCGTTTTTTCTTAGAACTACCAAAATTATTATAGTTCAAAATGAACTTATAAACTTTTTTTATTTTTTGATAGCAATTAGTTAATTGAGTGAGGGGAATGAAATTAATTACTAATAATCTTTTATAGGCTTTTTGAGTAAATTATAATAAAAAAAACTCGTGAATAGAGGGGGTTATATCATGAAAAGCATAAATATACGACAATTCTCACAGACAAGCCAAACAATAAATTATTATACACTCAAACATAATACAAACTCAAATGCACAAAAGAAAAGAAAAGAAAAAAAAAATGGAACACCTCACCCACTCACAACTTTCAAAGCACTATACGATACTTCTCCCACTATCCCACACGCTCCTTGCCTGGTTTCTGAAATGCCTCCTCAAATTGGATGGAAATACGGCATCAAACTTGATTGGGTTGTGTCAGCATGCCACTTCAATGTGTTCCACCATTGAGATTCTCCTTTTATTTCTTTCATGTTTTCTGCATTTTGGTCAGTAAGAGGCAGCTTCCCAACAAGATTGCACTCGACCACGTGAACCTGCTCTAGATGCGGCCATATCTCTTCGTCTTGGCAAAGAGTCCTTAATTCAGGAAGGCACTTCAATTCCAATATCCGTAGGCTTGGAACAACAGGATCTGGAGCAATATTTTGCACGGAATCATAAATAAAGAGCTCACCTAACTTGTCACAGTACTGTACCTTGAGTACTTCTAGCTTTGGCAGGGCGTGAATGAAGTGACCACAAGAAAAAAGATATTCCATTTTAGAACAATACTCCACACTTATTTTTTTTAGTTCAAGAAATCTCGACCCAAGATGGCCAAGCACTTCCAAAATGCTTTTTCCGTAATTCAGGCGTCGGAGACAAAGTTCTTCTAGGTTTGGTAGTAGATCATGTTGGGCTACACATCCTCCTTGCCATACACCGCCGCTACAACTCTGAATAGTAAGAGATTTTAAACCAGCAAAGCAGACAACACTCTTGATGACCAAGTCTTCTAGCATATCACCCAGTCCCGTACAATGATCTAACCTGAGATCATTTGCAGTACTAAACAATGGCCCAATCAGTACTTCTTCTGAAGGAAGATTAAACGACTTGATAGTCACCTCCCTTTTTCCACGTCTACGCGGCAACAAAATGTGGTAAAGAGCGTCCACGTGTCCAAATACATTAATCCGGGTGCGTTCGTCGATGAAAAAGTGGAATTGTCTTAATCTATTTATAAAGGAAAGATCTTCATTGCTAAAATTTGGGATTCTATTCAAGTTGATGTGGAGGACGCATAATCGCTCAATGCATTTTAGCTCTTCAAAACATGCCATGTACTCCGGTACATCTCCCTTCATCCTGAAACAATAAACACTGCCTGTCATGTCCAAAACCTCTAAACAAGACAACTGAGATATAATTCCACCTTGAATGGATTTTAGGTAGCGAGTGTAGGATAGGTTTAGTTGCTTCAAGCTGTTCAAGTTTTCCATCCCTCTTGGCAATTCTTTGATACAAGTGAGAGAGAGGTCTAGCACTTGAAGTCTACAAAACCCTTCGAGTGGGGGTAATTTTTTAAGATTGCGACAATCCCTTAAGAGGAGGGCACGAAGTTCACCAAGTTGAAGTAGAGAAAGAGGCAATGAGTTGATGTATGTTCCACTCATATTCAGGACCTTGAGTGATTCAAATCCTTGTAGGAATTTCTCAGGAACCATGTCAAGATCTCGATTACCTTGTAGTATTAAAGTAGAGGCATTTGAACATTGTAACACACGATCTGGCAACCTTACTATCTTGTTATTCATAAATGAAACTCTTTTGAGAGAATTATCAGATAACTCAACATCTGATATCTCGCTTAAGCCCATTCCTGAATGAATTAGGGATTTACATCCATCCTCAGAGGAAGATGCAATCCATATAGCAACATCACGAATAACGTCATGCATCTTTACAGTGTCCTCGTGGGCACCATCTTCCAGCAAACAAGAGTATTTCAGATTTTCAATCAAATTAATTACTCCATCGAATGAATCTTCATAGTTTTCTTGCTCATCTAGCAAACCTTCTGCCAACCAGCATTGTGCAAGTTCACTTATTGCAATTGAGAAGTCCTCAGGAAACAAAGAGCAAAACAAGAAACAATGTTTCATTTGTTTACCTTCTAATGAGTCGTAAGTATACTTCAATTTCGTATAGATTTTCTTGATGTGTGATGGACAAGATACTGGTCTTTGCAATTCATTTAAGGCATGCCTCCATTGTTCGACCTTTGTCTTTTTATTCATAGCAACTCCCATGGCGACGAGGGCCAAAGGCAATCCGCAACATTCTCTAACAATTGCTTCCGCAGATGGTTTAATGTGTTCTAAACTGGCCACACTCCCTGCATTTCTACTGAACAATTGCCAAGATTCTTCTGCATTTAAAACAGCCACTTTAACATCATCAACTGTGCTCATGTGCCTACAAACGTCAAAAGATCGAGTTGTCAATAAGATCTTAGAACCCTTATGATCTTCAGGCTGTGGGACACCCAATTTGTCTAAATCAATTTTCTCCCACACATCATCTAGAATGAGCAGAAATTTTCTTTCCTTCTGAAGTCTTTGATAAAGTTGAATAGCTATTTGCTCCGGGCTTTCTTCCATTTTCACCTCCAAATTCAATCTTTTAGCTATTCGAGTTTGGACATTTTTCATGTCCAAATCCTTGGAAACAGTAACCCATATGACGATGCCAAAAGACTCCATTGAAGAAATATTGTTGAGGTTATTGTTCAAGGTTCTTACCAAAGTGGTCTTGCCCACTCCTCCCAAACCCCAAATACCGAGCCTCCGGACTTTATCATCAGACAACTTAGTCCTAATTTCGGTTAAAGTCTTTGAAGATGTTGTTTGATGATCTTGAATTGTTGGTCCAGGAATGTGCTCCACTGCTTTGGGCCTTGGATGATTGAAAGCCACACCATCTGCAGAGTGTGAAATCCCTGCTTTTCGGAGCTCTTCTATATCTTTGAGCTTTTCTGCCACTTTCCTGCTTATGCTATACCGTTTAATGCAATTCAAGGACCTTGGAGAAAGCTTTACATCTTGAATTTTATTGACTTCAACCTCAAGCTTTTGAACGTCATCAAGCCACTTTGTAACTAGAGGTTTCACCTCTTTTCCATCGTTCTCTGCTAATTCAGTTTCAATTTTCACTCCATCTTTGACAGCCAACAGATCTTCCATCTTCTCTTTCAAACCATCAAGGTTTGATTGGAATTTGACAATGTCCTTGATCATAGAATAGATAAAGGTACAAAGAACTCGACCAGTTGGTACCACTACTTCACTAGCAATTGTAGTCGCCACTTGATCCATGCCTGCGATTTTGCTATGTGAGATGCCACAAGCTTAAAAAATGTACAGCCAAAGAACTGCAGAAGAACACAAAGTGTTGAATAAAAAATATTTCATTTTTTTTTGGGAAATATTCTATTTACTTCGTCAGTAAATGCATCATTTCATCAATTTAGTCCCTACGTTTCTAAATCACAAATTTAAATCCTTACGTTTGTTTTTTACTCGTTCCTCCTGTTTTCGTCCAATTTAATAATGCCCGTTAATCCGGTCAACATTTTTTCCATATCACTTTTAAATAATGATTTCTTATTTTATTTAAAAAATTTATTTTATTAAAATTATATATATATATATATATATATATATATATATATATATAAGGATCTTGGCTTTCATGTAAAATTAGTCCATACAATTTTCTTGATTTACAATAAGCTCAATGTGATCATAATGTACTGCTAGATCTCTGAAATACTTGACGGATTTCATTAGTGTATCATATCAATGCCAATAAAATCATAACATGTGTCAGTAATAATTTTTTTTTTTTTTTTTTAATTTAATTGGCTTTAACATTGCACACTAATCAAATCCATAAAGTGTTTTTGACAAAATTTAACAACTAGGAGTAATGACAAATGTCATTTACAATTCTCTCACAATTTTCAACCGAGTTGACATGCTTTATCCACATTTATTTAGTATTTTTGGCCAAACTTAGTTGAGAATGTTGAAAGAATCCTAAATAGTATTTTTCAGGAGTAATTTGTTATTTATGTATATCTCATAAACCACTTCAGTTTTAAAGAGATACAAAAGAAACCTTAAAAGTACTTATAGAGTAGAGTATTACTCACTCCATAAAGTTTTCAGAACATTTTGATACGAGGAAACTTATTATAAATGGTGAGGACCGATTTTTTTTTTTTTTTTTCTCAAAAAAAAAAAAAAACTAGAAAAATCAAACATAAGATCCAAAATATTCATTTCTCTTCCTCATATATATATATATATATATATATATATATATATATAAGCAACCAAATATATACAATATCAGATTTAAACAAAACCCAAATAAAGGAAAACCTGAAAACTATGACCAAAAGCACACCAGAAAATCGAACAAAATATATATCAAGGTGCCGATCGACCGAGTACCTGTTGATATCAGGGGAGGAGTGGAGGACTGTGGTGGAGCCGATGGGCAGCGACAGTGTGTCGGTGGAAGAGATGGAGGCAGTGAGAAACCCTTAAGAAAATAAATGAGAGCACATTATTCACATACATTGGTTTGGGGCCATATATCTCATTTGGCTAAGACGCTTTATAGAAAGTTATTTCACGAAACATGATTGAACAAATATAACGAAAATGCCACGGCCTTTGCCATTCCTACAAATTAAGAAAGCCGCGCGCGCCGCTTGATCGAGTTGGTGAGCGTTGGTTAATATATTGAAAGCTACCCTCTTAACTTCTCTCCATTAATCCTTTCTATGACGCAGCTGTAAATCTCTCCAGAAAATAACAACATTTGAAGTTTCGAGTAAACCGTGTGTAGCAGTGTGGGCTGAGGTGCTGTTGCGTGCAAAACAGTCCTCACTAGCTATTAGGAGTCCCTTTGACCCTGTAAAATTTTGCAGGCTATGTTGTAGAATGGCGAAGTGAGTGGTAAATTCGAAAAAATATATATATTTATAATATATATTTTGCAGGCTAATGTTCTATAATATATATTTTACCCCAATACTACCAAAAAGATAAAAATACCTCTATAAATTTAAATAAATAAATAAAATAATAATTTTTATTTTTTTAAAAGGAAAATTTTAATTAAAAAAATTAAAAACGAAATATTTTTTATTTTTTATTTTTTTAAATATTAAAAAAAAATAACGAAAATATTTTATTTAAAAAAAAAACGATTTTTTTATATATATTTTTTAAAACGAAAATTTTGATTTAAAAAAAGAAAATTTTCAATCTTTATAAAAAAAATCGAAAATTTTAAATTTTTTCTTATAAAAATGATTTTTTTTTTTTAGTATTTTTATTTTACTAAGGATTGTTTCGTCATTGAAAGAACATTGACAATATTTTGATAGTCGGGGGGACATTGTCAATTTGTCACAATTAAAAGTTTAGACGGACATTATCAATTGAGTGGTAGTTGAAGGGTACGTGAACTTTACTCTAAAAAAATTAAATGAAAACTAAAACAACAAATATAAAGAAGGATAAGAGTTATCTTTCTAACATTACTCCACCACCTCTACTTAATCGGTGATGTTGGCTGTTGATTGGATCAAAGTTTTATACTAAACACTATAAACTAATACTATAAAGTTTATAAACTAATTTACTTTCAAAGCATCTTAAACTAAGATCCAATCTAATAAAAGTTGAGAATATGAACTACCTACGTATTAGATTGAGTCTAGCAAATCTGTTCTATAACTAAAGTTTAGACATGGGTTAGCGAATGTTGAAGTCATAGATAGGAGTTGATTGTAAGATTTTTTTTGTTTGTTTCTATGACGTTGTTGTTGTGCAAATTTATTTAACTCGCAAGTGCACGAATCGATTGTAGTTTAATGGATTGCAAGTGCAAGATCGATCCCACAGAGAATCGTATTCTTGAAAGAGCAATTTAAATATAAACTAATTAAATCCTAACCTAGTTCAAAAAAGGTTTTAAATTTTGATTTTTGAAACTAAAAGACAAACATAAACTAATTAAAATAAACTAAGAGATAAAATATTAAGGTTTGAGAATTCATACTCACCGAATCATAACATACTTCCATGTTTATCAATATTAATCTGAAGTTCTCACAATTAAAATCTTAGATATGTTTTACTATGCTTCAAACAATTAATCAAAATCATCCCATATATCCATTCATTGCACAAATCACAAGAAAAATTAAATATCAATTAAATCATCAAATGTATCCGTAAATCATAAAAGATATCAAATCTTAATTGAAACACCAAATGTATCCGTAGAACGAATTACAAAGGATATCCAATTATTTAGGCAAATAAAATCAATCAATCAATTATGTGAAATTATCTTAAATCATCAAGTGTATCTTTGAATTACAACAATATATCCAAGAATCATGCCACATATTGAAAAGAAGTAAAACAATTGAAATAATAAACCCAATAAAATCAGTTCTTCATCGGTGAGGCTTCATTCCCAATCTTAGTTAGGAATTTAGCTCCACATAAAAATAAAACCTAAATGTAAAGAAAACCTAAACTAGAAAGAGAAAAACTGTATAATTTTGCTATTTGAAATTCTATATCTTTTCTTGAATACAAAGAGATCTATTTATAGGCTTAGGGAACTCCTAGAAGCCTTATTAAACCTAAATAATTTGGAGGTCTATCTCTTAGTCAAAATAGAAGTCTGAAATCGGAATAGGATTCATCCAGATTTGTGAACTTTTATTGCGAGGTGATTTTAGCATAGTAACCGTCCGAATTAAGAAAATCCTATTTCACAATTAATTGTAGTATTTTGAGTTATCTTTCCAATGCCGCTAGAATCACTTCAATCTGACATTTGAGCAGAAAGTTATGATCAAAATACTGAGACATGTACATAATAAAAATTTGAATCCGATCCGAAATCTTATCAAATCTGATCTTTTAATCCGATTTAACATTTTTCTTGGATTTGGTTTAACTTAACCACATAATCTAGGTCTTTTCAAAATATGCTTTCTTCAAAATTTTGCATTTTTTCCTGTAGTTTTTCTTCGACGACTTACAAAATACTAAAAATACAAAACTAACACAAAACATTAAATAACGACACAATTAATGGATTAACTAATATAAATAGGGGTCCAAATATGGAATATTTGGCACTTATCAGTTATAATCTCATAGCTTTGGCTATAATTTATCAGAGCTTTATACTCTCTAATGTAAGAACTTTATGATCTTAATTTTTTTTTAATGATTGAATATGAAATATTTTCCTAAAAATAACTAAGATCCAAACTGATCGTGATCTTAGCTTTTATCAAACTAAAAGCTAAAAAGTAAAACATAACATCCAAAATATTTGTTTATTATCTTCCTAACTCTTCTAAACAACCAAATTAAATACAAGATCAGATCTGAACAAAACCCAAATAAAGGAAAACCAGAAATATATATATATATATATATATATATAT
>NC_081543.1:36413944-36424681 GCF_901000735.1 Corylus avellana | reverse complement strand
AAAATTTATTTGTTTGAACAAACAACCCAACATCAGATTGATGAATTTATCAAGAGATCTCTTGGATCCCATTCATGAAAGAGGTCTAGAGAGAGAAAAATATCTGAATTGTAGTTTGTGGAGGTGGGAGCGGTGCAGCAGCATTTGAGGAGGTGGAGGGCGGTGTAGATGAGAGATGGAGAGAGAGCCACTAACGAGAGAGAACAAGAGAGACGAAGAGAGAGCAAGAGAACGAGAGAGCGAAAGAGACGAAGAGAGAGCGAGAGAACAAGAGAGGGACTAAGGGAGAGAGGTGGCCGAACAAAATAGAGAGAGGTTAACCTAGGGTTTTTTCCTTTTTATACTAATGCGGGTTGGATCGGGGCGGGGCGGGTACCCGCAAGGAAAAAATTCTTATACCCGCAACCCGCCCCACCCCGCATGGGTTGGATAAATCCTACCCAAACCTGCAAAAATACGCACAAAACCCGTGCGGTTTGGGGCAGGGCGGGTCTTCGGGTTGGGCGGGTTTTTGCCCACCCCTAACTATATTTGGGTCCCCTAACCTCAATCAATCAAGTCTTGTACTAGTCTCCTTTAATTTTCCATTTGGCTAAGACGCTTTAATCTTTATAAAAAGTTATTTGACCAAACATGCATGATTGAACAAATATAACGAAATTGCACGGCCTTTCCCATTCTTTCACCTACAGAGAAAGCCGCTAGAGTTGGTGATCGTTGGTTAATATACTGTAAGCTAGCTACGCTCTTAACTTCTCTCCATTCCTTTCTATGACGCAGCTGTAAATCTCTCCAGAAAATAACAACATTTGAAGTTTCGAGTAACCCATTGGCTGAGGTGCGTATAGGTGAGTTAAAAATTATTTTTTGATTTTATGAAAAAATGTTTTTACAAAAGTGAAGAAGAAACATTTTGGGGAGAAATTCTTTTTGATTATTTTCATAATATGCCACATTTTTAATATGTAATATTTTCTAAGCGTTTTGATAATTAATATATATATATATATATATAATACATAATTTAAAAATCTATAATTTTAAAAAATTTGTTGAAAATTATGATCCTTTCACATAAAGCGACTAATATTACAAAGACTATAAATTTGTGCACATCGCACTAATATATAACAGTGAAAATGGTGGATACATGCATGATCGATGCACCGTGATGCAGATCGCAGAACACACATTCTAATACTACGCTCGATCCTGTGAACGAGCGCATGATCGATTGCAATGGTTCCTGGAAGTGCGATCGATTACACGCGTGCCTGCGATCGAGCGCACGTGGGGAGTCAATATGTTATTTTTGCTTTTTTATTATTTAAACCAACTTTATGTTGTTATTTTATTAGGGTTAAGGTTTTGCGAGTCTTTATTTCGTTATTTTATTAGGTTTATGGTTTTGGGGGTAGTTATGTCATATTTTATTAGGTTTAGCATTTTGGGCTATAAATATATGCTTATAGCCTCAAGAGAAATCAGTTTTATATTAATTGATCTGTTTTCTCTAATAAGAATTACTCATAGGTGAGTTTTCTTCATATTTTTCCTTGAACCATAAATAGAATCTATAGTTTTGAGAAGAGTTCTTAGATCATTGATAGACTCAAGATCTACGAATTATTTATCCGTTCTTCTTGTTACTGCTTCTTTGCATCCCACCAAGTCAGGCGGCATCAGTTGGTATCAGAGCTCAATTACTTTCCATGATCAATTTAGTTTAGTCCCTGGTTTCTAAATCTAAAATGAAATATTTAAGGTTTTCAGGAGTTTCAATTAAAATCTTCCTTCTTACCAAAAATAAAATAAAATAACTTCTTCCTTGTGTTTTCGTCCAATTTAATAATGCTCGTTAATCTACATTAACATTTTAATTTTTTTTTTTTTCAAAAATTAAAATCTAAAAAAAATTATTTTTACTTTTTTTTGGGGAACAAAAAATATATTTTATTAAAATAATTTTAAAATTTTGTTTGGCTTTGCTTTTTTATTTTATTCAAATCATGGAAAAAGAAAGGGAAATAAAAAATTGGGTGAAGTATCTCCCCCAAACTTCCACCCAATTGAGTCTTGACAATATCCCTCCAAACTTTCAATTAAAATGTCCCTAGCTCCCAAACTATCAAAACATTGTTAATGTCTTCTCAAGGCTACCAAAAAGATAAAAATACCCTTATAGATTTCAAAATAAGACAAAAATATCCCTATAAATTTGAAAAAAAAATAGTTTTTAGTTTTTTTAAAAAGAAAATTTTAATTAAAAAAATAAAAAATGATTTTTTTTAAATAACGAAAATTTTAATTTTTTTAAAAAAGAAAATTTATATTTTTTAAACAGAAATTTTTATTTAAGGCCTCTTAAACAATTTTTTTTTAAAAAAAAAAAAAGAAATTTTTTTATCTTTATAAAAAATCAAATTTTTTTTAATTTTTTTCTTATAAAAAGGATTGTTTTTTTTTAAAAAAAGAAAATTTGTATTTTTTGTATTTTTATTTTACTAAGGATAGTTTCACCATTGTTTTACATTAATAATATTTTGATAGTTTGAGAGATATTGTCATAATTGAAAGTTTGGGAAACATTATCAATTGGATGGCAGTTTAAGAGAGTAAGTTGACTTTACTTTACATGAAAATTAAAACAAGGAATATCAAGGAAGATAAGAGTCTCTAACATTAGTTTGGGGGACATTATCATTGGGTTACATGGGTAAAGTCCACATATCCCCTCAAACTACCACCCAATTGACAATATTTACCCTAAACTTTCAATTGTGACAATGTCTCTCCAAACTACCAAACAATTGTCAATGTCCACCAAGGCTACCAAAAAGATAAAAATATCCCTATAAATTTCTCAATAAGACAAAAATATCCTTATAAATTAGAAAATATACCTGAAATAATAAATTTTATTTATTTTAAAACGAAATATTTTTTTTTAAAATAACGAAATTTTTTATTTTTTAAAAATAACAAAAGTTTTTATTTTTTTAAACGATTTTTTTTTTAAAAAAAAAACAAAAAAATTTATTTAGAAAATTTTTAAAACAATTTTTTTAAAAAAAAAAAAAATCGAAATTTTTTAATTTTTTTCTAATAAAAAGGATTTTTTTTATAAAATTTTTAGTATATTTTTTATTTTTATTTTACTAAGAATAGTTTTGTCATTGGAGAACATTGACAATATTTTAGTAGTTTTTACAATTGAAAGTTTGGAGAAACATTATCAATTGGGTACATAAACTTTACCCTAAAAAAATTACATGAAAATTAAAACAAGGAATATGAACAAGCATAAGAGTCATCTTTCTAACATTTAGGGCTGGCAAAACGGGTAACCGGGTAGACCCGATTAGGGCCCGTTAAGACCCGCGACCCGATTACCCGAAACACGAACACGACCCGTTTAGCTAAACGGGTTAGCGGGTCTAACACGATTATAACAAGGAAAATATATGGGTAACCCGATACGACCCGCTTAACCCGTTTAGCATAACCGGGTCATATCGGGTAGACACGACCCGACACGACTAGTGCGCTAAACAGGTAACACGGCCCGACCCGACACCGTTTTTTAGTTTTTATTTTTTATTTTTTATTTTTATTTTTTATTTTTTATTTTTTATAAAAAAAACCCTTAATCAAAATTGGAAAAAAATAATTGAATAAAGGGATCTCTTGGGCTAAAGGACTAGTCAAATTTATCTTAACCGTTCAAGAAGAATAAAAAGTTTTAAAAGAGAATGTTTTAATATATAAATAATGATTTAAAAGAGAATGTTTTAATATATAGACCCGCATAGATAAAGTAACAGAAAAATAAGGAATAGGCCAGTGAAGTGAAGCCGCGAAGTGAAGAGTGAAGTGAAGTCGTGAGTGAGTCAGTAAGTGTTAGGGTTAACTTAGTTAGAACTTAGACATAGGTTTTTTTTAAAAAAAAAATTAAAAAAAATTAAATGGGTCTAGCGGGTCACCCGAGACCCAGCTGACCAGCCAAACCCGGTTGACCCATTTATTAAACGTGTCTGGCGGGTCAACCCGTGGACCCGTCGGGTCGACCTGCCAAACTCGAATTTAATCGCGTCTTAATCGGGTAGACCCGATTAAGACCTAAACCCGATAAGCCCAAACCCAATACCTGTTAACTTCGTGCCGTGTTCGTGTCAGGTTCGCGGGTTGTGTCAAAATTGCCAGCCCTACTAACATTACTCCACCACCTCGATCTACTTAATCGGTGATGTTGGCTATTATTAATTGGGTCAAAGTTTTAAACTAAACACCATAAACTAATATCAGCAGCTGCACTTAAACTGATTAACTTTCAAAGCGTCTTAAACTAAGATCCAAACTAATTGGCGATCTTAGCTTTCATCAAACTAAAAACTATAAAATATTTGTTTATCTTCCTCACTTTTCTAACCAACCAATACAATATTAGATCCGAACAAAATATGAACAAAACCCAAATAAAGGAAAACCAGAAAAATATGAACAAAAAAGCTCAGCAGAAAGTCAAACAAAATCAAACAAACTATATACATACACACACATATATATGCCGATGGAGTAGGACCTTTTGATGTCGGGGGGACTGTGGTGGAGCCGATAGGCAGTAAGAGAGACGATGGAGGCAGAGGAGAAATTGAGAAACCCTTAACCCTCAAGTTATGAAGAGATAACTATCTTCTATGGGAGGCTCCCCCTACTTGAAAGGCCAACATCAATTTGGCTTTGTCGATGGCTCATGGCTCCACTTCAAGTCCAGTCCCTCTCAATTTTTGTCTATATATTGAAGGATCACATTATTGACTTGACAATTCTGTTTGGAATAAGTTTACAAGTCAATACCCAAATACACGGACACTCAAAAAGAACAGAAAGAACAAAAGACAAGATTGAATTACAATACTTTAATATTGAAGAGAAAATATCAAGCTTCCACTTGCTTCTTCTTGTTAATTGCTTACTTAATCTAACGTATATAATATCCTTATATAAGGATTTCTTACATGTGAACACATACATTACTAACTTACAAAAGTCAATAAAAGCACTGTGGTGGAGCCGATAGGCAGTGAGAGAGACAATGGAGGCAGAGGAGAAATTGAGAAACCCTTAACCCTCAAGTTACGAAGAGATAACTATCTTCTATGGGAGGCTCCCCCAACTTGAAAGGCCAACATCAATTTGGCTTTGTCAATGGCTCATGGCTCCACTCCCAGTCCCTCTCAATTTCTGTCTATATATTGAAGGAGCACATTATTGACTTGACAATTCTGTTGGGAATAAGTTTATAAGCCAATACCCAAATACACGGACACTAAAAAAGAACAGAAAGAACAAAAGACAAGAGTGAATTACAATACTTTAATATTGAAGAGAAAATATCAAGCTTCTCACTTGCTTCTTCTTGTTAATTGCTTACTTAATCTAACGTACATAATATCGTTATAGAAGGATTTCTTACATGTGAACACATACATTACTAACTTACAAAAGTTAATAAAAGCACTGTGGTGGAGCCGATAGGCAGTGAGAGACGATGGAGGCAGAGGAGAAATTGAGAAACCCTTAACTCTCAAGTTACGAAGAGATAACTATCTTCTATGCGAGGCTCCCCCTACTTGAAAGGCCAACATCAATTTGGCTTTGTCAATGGCTTATGGCTCCACTCCAAGTCCAGTCCCTCTCAATTTCTGTATATATATTGAAGGAGCACATTATTGACTTGACAATTCTGTTGGGAATAAGTTTACAAACCAATATCCAAATGCACAGACACTCAAAAAGAACAAAAAGAACAAAAGACAAGATTGAATTACAATACTTTAATATTGAAGAGAAAATATCAAGCTTCCCACTTGCTTCTTCTTGTTAATTGCTTACTTAATTTAACGTACATAATATCCTTATATAAGGATTTCTTACATGTGAACACATACATTACTAACTTACAAAAGTCAATAAAAGCAACTCATTAAGTTGCTACATATTAAAGCCTAAAATAGATGCACCTAACTTGCTTACTAAAAGTCAATAAAAGTTGCTCTAATAATTATAACACTTAATACTATGGTTACAAAGTCCGCAAAGGTGGCTAGCACTTAAGAGCTAAAACTAAAAATCATAAAGTCTAATAAGGTTGCAACTTAACAAATATTCTTTTGACTTATAAGGCATACATAATTTACTAAGCTAATTAAAGTAAAAGAAAGCTGGGCCAAAATGGTAGAATTAATTAGAAAAAAACGTGTACAACCTTCTTGCATGTTTTCTTTAACTTTGCATTTTTATTTGCACTTCCAACAAATTCTAACCAATATTTATTTATTTTTAATTTTTTAACAATGAAATCATTATATACCTCTTATTTAGAAAAAAGGGTCCCTCCATCATCTTCACCACCCCTCACTTCCATTACAAAGCAAATGCTTATAATTAAAGTCGTTTTATGTTATTTATTTATTTATTTTTTTATGACAGCCAATAATGGACGATATAAAAATGATAAAGTTTTCCTTCAAACTGGGTCCTCTTCCTTCAACCTAGTTTATAAAAGTGACATGTATCATTTTTTTTTTTTTAATAATATGTGAGGTGCACATGAGTTTTTAATAAAATTTATTCAAACTTTGTCCCTGCTATTAAAAAAAACACGTGTTTTTTACATGTTCAAGGAACACATGTCACTTTTATAGACTAGGTTGGAGGAAATTTCTCCAAGCCAGTTTAGAAGAAAACTCTGTCCATATAAAAATGAGCAATATGATAAACCTCATCGAAATTCCATGAAAATTAGCGTAATTGACGCAATGGAGCCGTCAGTTTATTATTATGCCCTTCTCCTAAAATCATTTGCATGCGTTGTTTTGTTGATCCGGACTCTCCAGTTTTCAGTGATTTATTAATTTCAAGAGGAATGCTACATTAATCCTTAAAAAAAAAAATTAAAAAATTTGCTCCATAAATGATGTATTAGTGACACATTTTTCAAAATAATAAATCACGTTGTGACACATCATTTGAAAAATTAAATAAATAAATTAGGAAGCGAAGCATTTATCTTATTTCACATATTTCTATAATCATACTAATATTATTGCCACCGAATTATCCACTAAGAAAACCCCTGTCCAGTTTTCACTGATCCAAACATAGGAAGGTTCCCATTTAATATGAAAACGACCTCCTCGACATGTTTCCGTTCTCTCCTCCGACCATCAATGCTTCAAGAAAAAAATCACCAATCATATTCCTTGAATACCAAACTAACTTGATCTTCGGAGCTAACTATGGCTTTGATATCACTTGTTAGGAAGATTGATACTTGAAGAGTATAAATTTAATGACTCCATAATATAACATGTTGAGACACCACACATGACACAATCTAAAAGTTTAAGTTTATAGGTTCGGCTGGTCCAAGTCCTACAATGTTATGTTAATCACTCACACTTCTTGCATATTTTCGTTGTGAGACTCTACTTATTTAGACTCACACATATATATTCAAGACAGACCCAGCAATTGATTACATGTAGTTGAACTAAAGGTCGAAAACCGCTCTCTAGGTCTCGAAAAAACCTAGAGGAGAAGAAAACTTGCTTCTAGTCTCGTGCAGACTGTGAAGGTGAGCCATCTATTGAGAGGAACGCAGTGCGCTGCTTTTGATCATGGCAGAGGAGTTGACAAAGATGTGGGAAACTTTTTCCCTTCTGGAAGAAGAGAGTGAAGTGGTGGAGCTTGAAAAACAGGTCGTGGAAGGAATGTGTTGCGTGGTCAATCTTGTTTGGTTGGAAAGCTGTTGGCTGATCGTTTTGTTAACAAAGAGATTATTAGACGTACACTGTTAAGGGGTTGGAGGCCTTCGGGGTCCCTTACCTTTAAAGTTTTGGGAGAAAACCTCTTTCTTATAGATTTTGAACATGCCTGTGATAAGAATAGAGTGTTAGAAGGGAGGCCTTGGTTTTTTGATGGTAGCATATTCTCTGTAGAAGAGTTTGACGGGATGAGTTCCCCGGCAACAATTCATTTCGACAAGGAGACCTTTTGGGTCAGAATGTTAAATCTCCCTTTGGCTTGCATGAATCAGGCTGTTGGTTTTCAAATCGGGTCAACCATGGGCACCGTGGAGGAGGTGGATACGGATGTAGATGGCATAGGGTGGGAAGAATTTCTACATGTTCGCGTTAAGCTTGATTTGGCAAAGCCTTTGTCACGGGGAAGAGTTCTGAAAATACAAGGAAAGGAGACGCGGATTGCCTTTCAGTATGAACGGCTTCCGCGCTTTTGTTTTGATTGTGGGGTCATCCGTCATGGGAGTGTTAGATGCTTGAAACGAAACGGAAGCAAAACCCAAGAACCCAGTAAGCAATACGGCCCCTGGCTGCGGGTCCCCACTCTAGTTCGAAGGTCTGTGTGGCAGGGGGAGAAAAATGAGAGGCGGTTTGAGGAAAGGAGGCGTAGGGGATCTGGTACACCCGAAACACAGCAAAAGCAGGAACTGGGTTCTTGGTCCACCTCCAGCCGTAGTCCTGGCGATTCTGGTGGTAGCTCAACCCCTTGGTGGCTACTGGCTGCGGTAGGGTGGATCCGGTTGTTGGGGAAAACGCTCCTTTTGGGAAATTTTCTACTGATTCCCATACCTCCGCGAATATTTTGATCGGAAATGGGGTCCCTAATGGCCAGACAAACCTGACGAATTACAGGGAGAATGTTGTGGGAGGCAAGGATAAGGTGGGCGAACGGACTTTGATTAATGCAAAAGATTCCCCACTAAAAGGGATGGAAGAAACACCAAACGAGGTGCTGGCTTCCAATAACCCCCTTGGGGGGAAAATTGTGAGCTGGCATGTCCTACCCTATGAAGAGTGTGCTTTTTATGGGCATCTCAGAAACTGCAGTTTTGCAAATGACGGAATCAGGAGAATTGGGGTGGCCCTCACGGAATGAGTGCGGACCAGATACTAGCATGGGCTGGTGTGCAGTGGGCGCCCAACAGACAGTTACAACTCCTTTGGTGAAGGGGTTGGATGAAACCCATGTGGGGGTTCACGTTCAGTCGCCAACCCAACGCCTGACTTGGAAGAGAAAGGCTAGTGCTGGCCAGAACTGTACTCTACAGACTGAGTTAATTTCTCTGGTTGGGAAGAGGAAATCATGGGGGAGAAAGGATGAAGGGGAAGTGAAGAAGAAAGTGAGAAGGGGAAGTGAAGAAGAAAGTGAGAAGGGAACGAAACAAATGGTTGGGATTGGCGGCAGCTGTTAATCATTCCTGCCAACTGCAATGATAATTTTAAGTTGGAACTACCGAGGGCTTGGGAACCCTCGGGCAGTCAAAGACCTGTGTCAAATCATCAAGGTCAAGAAACCCAATGTGGCTTTCCTCATGGAAACAAAAAAAAACCAAAAAAATATGGAGAGAATTAAAACTAGTACGAGTTTTTGCAATATGTTTGTTGTGGGCTGCGTTGGGAGAAGTGGTGGCCTTGCTTTGCTTTGGAATGAGGAGGTGGTTTTGAAAATTCAGAATTTTAGTAGGCGGCATATTAATGCTAAAATTAAGCCTGTTAACGGAGGTGCCTCTTGGAAGATGACCGGCTTCTACGGCCATCCGGTTGCGCACAAGAGACAGGGGGCGTTGGCCCTTCTGCGCTACCTTGCTTCTCTGGCCCCGGAACCATGGCTATGCTTTGGGGATTTTAATGAAATTCTTTGCGCTGATGAGAAACAAGGTGGGGCTGTTAGGGCGAGGGTTCTAATGGAAGCTTTTAGAAGCACTTTGGCCTTCTGCAAACTTGCTGATCTAGGTGCTAAGAGACCAAAATTTACGTGGAATAATGGAAGGGATGGGTTGGACTTCGTGCAAGAACGCCTTGATCGAGTAGTGACAAATGCATCGTGGTGAATCCAATTTCCGGATGTGGCTGTGTCAGTGGAGGCAGCTTTCAGTTCTGACCATGCTCCTATTATCATGCGTTTGCATGGGCATGGTAGTAGGAGGCGCAAGGGGAGGTCATTCAAATTTGAAGCTCATTGGTCACTTCATAAGGAATACAAAAATATCATTAAGGTGGTGTTTGGCGAAAGGCATGAGCCCGGCCTAGACACTGTTATTGTCCTTTTCCTGATGTGAAATTATACTTTTACCCTTCAGTTGTTTCTCCCAAAATATCCAGCGTAGTTTCTCTTTTCCTCCAGCTCCCTCTCCATCTCCGTGTCTTCTCCTTCACGAGTCAAACACCCATCCCTTGTGAGCCCGTCTCACCCCCACCCCCAAACTTGCATCCTCTCTCTCTCTGTCAAAAATATAAATACGCAAAAGAAACCCAGAGGGGCGAGGGAGAAGAGGGCGGAGGGTTTGAGTTGAAGACGAGGAGGAGGTGCCACGTGTGGAGGAGTAGGAGTGGGACAAGGAACCGCTAGAGGGCTGGAGATTGAGCTGAGCCCTTGAGCCGTAGAGGATGATGGCGGCGTGGTCATAGGCGCGAGCGGCGGCCTCGGCGGTGGTGAAAGTGCCGAGCCACTTGCATGTACGCTTGCGTGGCTCTCGGATCTCGGCTACCCATTTGCCCCAACTCCGCTGCCAGACTCCACGGTACCTGAACTTGCTGTTGTTGGGGCCTCCTTTGCCCTTGCATTTCCTACTGCTTGAGCAGTTATCGGCGGTGGCGATGGTGGCGGCCGCGTCGGTGTCTGTGATCTTGTCTGTGATGGAAGAGAAGGAAG
>NC_081543.1:36406520-36413890 GCF_901000735.1 Corylus avellana | reverse complement strand
GAGCTTTATACACATTGTTTATTTTTCTTGTCTATCACACAAAAGCTGGCCAGATTAGAACATTTCTTGGATCGCTTGTTGAAAAATACCCATAGAGCAAAACAGAAAAGAAAAGCGTTTTGTTCCTGAACCTTTTGCTGGTTCAAAAGTAACGCCATTTTTCTTGGAGTTTTTGTTTTGGCTTTGAAGGATCTTCACGTTTCAAGGAAAAAAAAATCAAAAAGTGAAGGATGGAGAACAGGGTCTGGGACGCCTGTTTCAGTGATTTGGGCATTTTCAGGAAAAAAAAACTCAAAAAGTGGCCAGAGAAAGATAAGGGCAATATAGTCAAAGTATGTAAAATATTGACTTTAAAAGTTCAAAGTTTGATGGTCAAAAGGTCAAAAGTGAACAGGGTCTGGGCCATGGCTTTTGCCAAACGAAGCCTTAAGAAAGTTTGGCATGTGAGGGCTTATCAAGGGAGCAAGTGGCAGCTTCTGAACCAAAAGTTGAATTCTTGTAAGGAGGAGTTGACCCACTGGAATAACAACACATTAAAATCTGCTGAGTTGGAGATAAAGAAGAAAACCGAACTGTTGGCTTTGTTACAAGGAGTGGAGGATGACTATGATGGGCAGCAAGTGGGGACTCTTAAAGAGGAAATCCATTTGTTGCTAGAACAGGAAACTATTAGGTGGCAGCAAAAGTCAAAAGAACTGTGGCTGAAGAATGGAGATAGCTGAAGAATGGAGATAGAAATACTAAGTTTTTCCACGCAAGTGCCAACCAACAGAGAAAGCGGAATATGATAGAAAAAATTATTGATAGGGGGGCTGCGTGTGGGAAAGGGAAGAGGAGATTCAACAAGCTTTTACAAATTATTTCACCAAGATGTACACCTCGGAACCAACAGGAGACATAAGTCAATGCTTAAGAGGAGTTGAAAGCCGAATAACTCATGCTATGAACACCCACCTTACTCAAACGTTCACCTATGAAGAAATAAGAGATGCTATTTTCCAGATGTCTCCCTTGAAGGCTCCCGGACCGGACGGGTACTTTGCCGGTTTTTTCCAAGAGAATTGGCCTGTTGTGGGGGATGAGGTTTGCCAAGCAATTCTTACTTCTCTTAATTCTGGAATTCTAAATACAGATTTGAATTTCACTTACATATCTCTTATTCCAAAGAATGCTTATGCTGCTTGTGTCTCTGATTTTAGGCCTATAAGCCTTTGCAATGTCCTATACAAAATTATTTCCAAAGTGCTTGCTAACAGGTTGAAACCCTTACTACCGGATATCATCTCTCCGACTCAAAGTGCCTTCATTCCGGGGAGATTAATTACGGACAACATTTTGGCTACCTATGAAACCTTACACACTATGCACTCTCACATGTACAGTAAGAAGGGTTTCATGGTGGTTAAGCTTGACATGAGTAAAACCTACGACAAGATAGAGTGGAATTTTTTGGAGGCAGTCATGTCCAAAATGGGGTTTGCAAGGGAGTGGGTGAAGTTAACTACGATGTGTGTCCGTAAGACAAGTTACTCCGTGTTGGTTAATGGCAATCTTGTAGGCAAAATTTGGCTTTCGCAGGGGATTCGGTAGGGTGACCCCATTTCACGCTACCTTTTCCTTCTATGTGCTGAAGCTCTGAGTTCCCAACTGTCAAGAGCTGATTCTGAGGGTGACCTCTTGGGGATCCCTACTTCTAAACAAGGACCCCGTGTTAATCACTTATTTTTTGCAGATGACAGTCTCTTATTCTAGAAGGCGGATATGACTCATTGGAACAGATTATTTGGAATCTTGAGCATTTATGAGCAAGTGTTGGGGCAAAGGCTGAATAAGGAGAAAACCGCTATTTTCTTTAGTCGTAACACTCCGAAGGAGATGCAAGATCAAATTTTGAGTGTGGCGGGGATCCCTTCTTCCCAACGGTTCGATACGTATTTGGGTTTACCGGCTTTAGTTGGTAAATCTAGAATTAGTGCTGTTTGAAGCATCAAGGATCGTGCCTGGTCGAGGTTACAAGATTGGAAGCTCAATTTTCTCTCCCAGGCTGGCAAGGAAATTATGCTTAAAGCGGTTATACAAGCTATTCCTACGTACAACATGAGCGTTTTCTTGCTCCCGAAAACCCTTTGTTCGGAAATTAACTCCCTCATGCAAAAGTTTTGGTAGGGACACCAATCAAATGAATCTAGGATCCACTGGTAGAGTTGGAAACGTCTGGGTACTCCAAAGGCACAAGGTGGGATGGGATTTAGGGATCTTCACTGTTTCAACCAAGCTTTGCTTGCAAAGCAATGCTGGAGATTATGGGGGAGTCCGGACAGTTTGGTGGCCCGGATTATGAAGGCAAAATACTATCCGAATTGCTTGGTTCTTTAGGCAAATTTGGGAAATAAATCCTCTTTTGCTTGACGGAGTATTTTTAAATCGAGAGATCTTGTAAGGGAGGGCTTGATTTGGCGGATTGGTAATGGGAATAGTGTGCGTATTTGAGGGGACAAATGGCTACCGACCCCTTCTACGTATAAGATCCAATCTCCTGTGGCTCTTTTGAATGAGGAGGCTAGGGTAAGTGAGCTGTTTGAGCCAGACTCTTATTGGTGGAATGTAAACCTCCTCAAGCCGATTTTTAATGAAGTTGAGATTAAGGCAATTCTGTCCATTCCAATCAGTGCTACAAACCAGCCGGATGTCCAAATTTGGAGGGGTACTGTTAAGGGGGATTTTTCTGTCTGTAGTGCCTATCATCTAGCTATGGAGGTAGAAAACAAGGATAAGACTGAAAGCTCGGTCTGCAAGAGTAAGAGTTTGGTATGGAATGGAATCTGGTCTCTGAATGTTCCAAATTCTTGGAAAAATTTCATGTGGAGGGGTTGTCAAAATTTGCTTCCTACAAGAGAGAATTTGTTCCACCGTAAGGTTATTATGGAACCTTGGTGCCCTGTTTGCAATTCAGAAGCTGAGACCCCTTTTCATATCTTGTGGGAGTGCCCTTCTGCGAAGGATGTGTGGGGTGCTAGCATTAAGATTTTCCAGAAGCATGGCTGCTTTGAGTCTGATTTTTTTCACCTCGCTGAAGATTTCTTCCTGAGATGCAATAAGGATGATTTTAAACTGTTTGTGGCTATTGCTCGTAAGATCTGGTTCCGTAGGAATAAGCTTTTTCACGATGGGGTCTTCTCCCACCCAGACGAGGTTGTGCGGGAAGCAAAGGCAGATTTAGAGGATTTTTTCTCCGTTCATCACTGGGGTGGTGCACAAATTGCCGCCTCTGATGGACGCCCCCTGTTTATGGAAAAAACCTTTGGAGGGCTGGGTGAAGGTAAATTGCGATGCGGCTTTGGACAAAACTAGGGGTCGCTTTGGTCTGGGTATTGTTGTGCGAGACCACGAAGGGAAGGTTAGAGCTGCTCAAAGTTTACTAAGGAGGGGTACGGTTGATCCCGTTGTGGCCGAAGCTATGGCCAGCTTCCATGCGGTCAAGCTTGCAAAGTCATGGGGTTTCATAACGTCTGGCTTGAGGGGATGCTAAACTGGTTTGTGATGCCCTGAACTCTAGGACCTCAAACCTCAGTAGAGTTGGGCTGCTTATTGAGGATATTAAGGTGGAACTTCTTTCCTTCTCCTGTTGGCATTGTTCTCATGTTGGAAGAGAGGCAAACTCTGTTGCACATTCTCTTGCTAGGGATGCCCTTCGTCATGATTTTGATAGATCTTGGGAGGAGTGGATTCCAGCCTGTATTGAATCGATTCTTTTCACAGAGATGAATTCTCTGTTTTGATTGTATCCTCTGAGCTCTTCTGCTATGTCTTGTTTGTTCTCTATGAAAGGTTCATCTTTTTTCCAATATATATATATATATATATATATATACTCAACACTTCCCAAGTCTGATCAGCACACTCATGGACCAGCAATACTTGGTGTGGTTGATCCAAAAGCCTTTTTAAGTCGCTAGTTGACCCAAGACAGAGTGTTGTTAGTGATATTATAATTTTTACTATAAAATTTCTTATAAACTGATATGAAAATTTATAGTCGGTAGAATAACTACGTAAAAAATCTTACATATACAATAATTCTCACAAACAAACCAAACAATAAATTATTATACACACTCAAAGGCAAAAAGCAATATTGAACACCTCAATCACATAGAACTCTCAAGCACTGTACAATACATCTCTCCCACTATCCCCATTCACTCCCACTTGCCCAGGTTTTAAAATGCCTCAAATTGGATGAAAAAAGGGCCGCAGACTTGATTCGGTTGTGTCAGCCCGCCATTTCAATGCATTCCACCAATGCGATGCTCCTTCTATTTCTTTTATGTTTTCAGCATTTTTGTCAGTAAGAGGCAGATTCCTAACAAGATTGCACATGGACACATGAGTCTGCTCTAGAAGTGGCCATATCTCTTCTCGGCAAAAGAGTCCTTAATTGAGGAAGCCACTCCAATTTCAATATCCGTAGGCATGGTACTACAGGATCTGGAGTGATATATTGCATGGAATCATAACTAAAGAGCTCAACTAACTTGTCACATGACCGTAACTTGATTACTTCTAGGTTTGGCAAGGCTTGAATGAAGTAACCACAAGAAAGAAGGTATTTCATTTCAGAACAATACTCCACTTCAATTAATTTTAGTCTACGAAATCTAATTCCAAGATGGCCAAGCAATTCTGAAATGCTTTTTTCATCATTCAGTTCTCGGAGATAAAGTTCTTCTAGGTTTGGTAGTAGATCATAGTGGGAAGCACATCCTCCTCGCCATACACTACCCACAAAATTCTCAATAGTAAGAGTTTTTAAACCAGCAAAGCAGCCAACACTGTTAATTACCAAGTCTTCTAGCATTTCACTCAGTCCCAAACAGTTATCTAAGTAGAGAGAACTTGCATGACTCAACAATGGCCCAATCTGTTCTCCTGAACAAAGATCAAGACACCTGATAGACACCACCCTTTTTTCATGTCTTGTTGGTAAGAATTTCCCCATTGGGCCGAAAGAAAAGTGGAATTGTCTTAATCTATCTATCCAAGAAAGATCTTCATAGCTGAAATATGTGATTCTCTCTAATCTGACGTAGAGGACAAGTAATCGCTCAAGGCATTTTAGCTCTTCAAAACATGCCATTTCCTCTTGTACATCTCTCTTCACATTGAAACGATAAGCACTCAGTGTCATATCCAAAACCTCTAAACCAGACAATCGAGATATAATTCTAGCTTGAATTATTCTTAGTTAGTTAGTGTGGGATAGGTTGAATTGCTTCAAGTTGCTCAAGTTTTCCATCCCTCTTGGCAATTCTCTAATATGAGTGGTAGATAACTCAAGCACTTGAAGTCTACTAAGCCCTTCCAATGAGGGTAATTCTTGAAGACTAGAGCAACCCCCTAAAAGAAGAGCACGAAGTTCACCAAGTTGAAGTAGAGAAAGTGGCATTGACTGGATGCGGGTTCCACTCATATTCAAAACCTTGAGTGCTTTAAATCCTTGTATAAATCTTTCAGGAACTCTGTCAAGGAGACGATTACCTTGTAATAGCAAAGTGGAGGCCTTTAAACATTGTACCACACAATCTGGCAACCTTGTTATCTCGTTATTCATGAACGAAACTCTTTTGGCATAATCTGATAGCTCGACAACAGACATCTCGCTCAAGCCAATTCCTGAACGAACAAGAGATTTACATCCATCCTCATACAATGACGCAATCCATATAGCAACATCATGAATAACGTCATGCATCTTTATAGTGTCCTCTTGGGCACCATCTTCCAACAAACAAGAATCCTTTAGATTTTCAATCAAATCAATTACTCTATTGAATGAATCCTCGTAGTTTTCTTGCTCATCTAGCGAATCTTCTGCTAGCCAGCACTGTGTGAGTTCACTTATTGGAATTGAGAAGTCCTCAGGAAACAAAGAACAAAATAGGAAACAATTTTTTTTTTGGTTACCTTCTAATGAGTCGTAACTCCACTTTAATGGCTTATAGATCTTATCTGCGATGTGTGGTGGACAAGACACTGATCTTTGCAATTCATTTAAGGCATGCTTCCACAATTCGAGTTTTGTCTTTTCTCTCATAGCAGCTCCCATGGTGACAAGGGCCAAAGGCAGTCCGCAACATTCTCTAGCAATTGCTTTTGCAAATGGCTTAATGTGTTCCAAACTGACCACATTCCCTGCATTTCTACTAAACAATTGCCAAGCTTCTTCATCATTTAAAACAGCCACTTTAACTTGAACATCGGTCATCATGTGCCTACAAACATCCAAAAATCGAGTTGTCAATATGATCTTAGAACCCTTATGATCTTCAGGCAGTGGGACACCCAAATTGTCCAAATCAATTTTCTCCCAGACATCATCTAGAATGAGCAAAAATTTTTTCTCCGCTTTAAGTCTTTCATAAAGTCGATTAGCTAATCCCTCCATACTTTCTCCCCTTTTTATTTCCAAATTCAATCTCAGAGCTATTTGTTTTTGGACTTTTTTCATGTCCAAATTTTGGGAAAAAGTAACCCATAAGACAATGCCAAAAGGCTGCATTAAACTACTCTTGAGATTATTGTTCAAGGTTCTTACTAGTGTAGTCTTGCCCACTCCTCCCATCCCCCAAATACCAATTGTCCGGATTTTTTCATTAGACAATAGAATCATAGTATCAGCTAAATTTTTTGATGCTGTTGTTTGATCTTGAATTGAAGGTCCGCGAATATGCTCCACTGGCTTTGGCACTGAATGACCAACAGTCGCAACACCAAGATAGGAATTTCCAGCTTTTACAAACCTTTCTATCCCATTGAGCTTTTCTGCCACTTCCCTTCTTATTCTATATTGCTTACAACAATTTACAGCACGTCTAAAAAGCCTTGCTGCTTGTTGAATCTGTTCGACTTTAAGCTGAAGCTCTTCAACCTCCTCAACCCACTTTGTAACTAGAGGTTTCACTACTTTTCCTTCTCTCTTAGCTAATTCTGTTTCATTTCTCACTTGCTCTTTGACAGCCAAGAGGCCTTTCATCTCCTTTTCCAAAGTGTCAAGGTTTGATTGGAATTTGATAGTGTCCTTGATCATAGAATAGATAGGGCCACAGAGAAACCGGCCAGTTGCTACCACTGCTCCACCAACAACCGAAGCCACCACTTCCATGCCTACTGTTTTGCTATGTTAGATGCCACAAGCTTATAAAATTCACAGCCAAAGAACTGCAGAAGAACAAAAAATGTAAGGTAAAAAAGATTTAATTTTTGGGAAATATTGTATTTACTCCCTGAGTAATGCACTAGTTCACTTTAGTCCCACGATTCTATATCCAAAATTTATTTACTTTTTTTTTTTTTTTACGAGTTTCAATTAA
>NC_081543.1:36403711-36406420 GCF_901000735.1 Corylus avellana | reverse complement strand
TTTAACACGTGATACTAAGAAGTATACAGTGTTTCAGATACATGTTCTCAGCAACCAATTCTGGACAGAACATGATCTAGGTAGTTAAAATGACAAATATACCAAAGTCAGAAAGAGTTTATGCAAAAAGCAAAATATATAGAGGAATAACCAGGTGCAGTTGGGAAATGAATTTATCAATCTGAACAAATAAACAGGAAACATATTCTAAGAGGGATAACTATAATTTTTCTGTTCTTCGAAACCACAACCAAAGAGTAGTCCTTTTGTATAATTTAAGATTCAAACACTTTACCAAACATGCTTGAGGACAAACACAATGAGCACTTTTTTAAGGATTTTAAATGCAGGAACAACTTCTCACCTCCAAAGCCTTTTCCTCATCATATATGAATTTTGGCAACTTCCTCATCAGATCTTTTCTGTCAGTTCCAGCTAAAGCAAAATATATCAGTTGGCCATAACTGGACATAACTGCAGAATTCATAAATTAATGAATTAGATGCTCCACTGAAAACAAAACAAAGATGTCAAACAAAACATTTAGCTTCAAATAAACTCATTACTGATTTGTTAGATGCTCCACCATAGCTTTACCCAGCAAGAATTATTTTCCTGCTATTTAAAATACATTAATATCACAATACACGAGTATTGCTTTTAAGCAATATTATAGTATGAGCTCGCATTATAAAGTCTTCTCGGATAACTTCACTTATTTTATGTTTCATTGCTTTGTAATCATACTCCTAAATTTTAAAAAGTTACAAAAGTCGGGTTGACATGTTAAATCAAATGGTTAATAGGTGAAATACCCAAAATGCCCCTATTTAAAAAAAAAAAAAAAAGAAAAAAAAGAAAAAAAAAGAGGAAATGTGGAATGGTTTGTTGACACACCATCCTTCATTAAGATTCAACAAAATATCCTAACAGAGGGATGAGATTGCAAAATTTTAAAACATGGGGATCTGGGATTGCAACTTTGTAAAATTATATTATATAAATTAGGGGTTAAATACATTTAAGCCTCCTAACTACTAGTCATTTTCATAAAAAAGTCTTATAAATTGATAAATGTGATACTTGGATACATCAAAATATTATTTTATGGCAAAAAGGCCATTCCAATAATGTTGACCATTAGAATAAATGAAAAAACCAAATTTGACAAAAATCTTCTGAAAATACCCTTACTTTGACCATTGTAAAACTAAATTTACTTTTTATAATTAGTAATCAGCAAAAAATGAAAACTAACCTTTAAAAACCAAAGTCTAATAATAATAAATAACAAAAACTAAATAAAAAAATAATAATAAAATCTAAACGGCACTGGGAACTCTCTGGCGGCTCTCTTTGTTGGTGCAAGGATGGCAAATGCCGTGGCATTTTCGTTATATTTGCTCAATCATGCATGTTTAATTGGTGAAATTATTGAGGTTGGGGGACCCAGATATACATATATGGCCCCAAACCATTGTATGTAAATATATAATTAATGTGCTCTCAATCTTATTTATTTTCTTAAGGGTTTCTCAATTTCTCCTCTCTGCCTCCATCTCTCTCGCTGCCGATCGGCTCCACCACAGTCCTCTCCCCGCCCTGATATCAAGAGGTACTCGATCGGCACCTTGATATATATATATTTTTTGTTTGATTTTCTGCTGAGCTTTTGTTCGTACTTTTCTGGTTTTCCTTTATCTGTTTGTAGGGGTGGGCAAATTAACCGTTACCGTTTAACCGGCCGTCTACCGGCTTCGACCGAACCGATATAAACCGTAGCCAATATGCCGATATCCTTATCGGTTAAAAAAAGTATACCGGAATTCGGTCCGGTCCGGTCCGGTTAAGCGGTTCTTATCGGTTAATCGATTTAACCGATAAGAAACTGGAATTTATTTTTTATTTTTTTTATTTTTTATTTTTAATTCTAGTCCCAAAACGGTGCCGTTTAGTCTTTTAGAGAGGTTTCCAAATTCCCACAAGTGACACAGGTTTCCGAATTTGTATAATGGTGTTGCCCATGACTTATTTTCCTTTTGATAAGTGACTTTAATTAGTTAATATTTTGTTTATTATTCATTAATGAATTTTATTTTAATTTGGGTTTGGGTAGGTTTGATGTTTTTTTTTTAAGTGATGGCATTTGATGGGATTTCTTTGTCTTTGGTAAAAGCATTTTTCATTAACTAGTTTTGCTAATCTAATTAACATTCATTATGTTAATTAGTCCATTTGCTTTGGAAAAATGTATTTTATAATATTAAAAAAAAAAAAAAAGTTGGAGTGGATCAATATAAAAAAGCTTCAATTTTTAGCCCAAAAAACAAATATTTGGGTCCCAACAAAAAGTATTTGGTCCCTAAAACAACTCATTTTTAATAAGTTATTTTAGCCCAACAAAAAGTATTTGGGCTCTCAAAAGTCAAAAAAACTCATTTTTGGTTGTTGGTCCAACAAAATAAATCAATATAAAGCTCTCGGTTAAATCGGTTAACCGGTTTAACCGGACCGTTTAACCGTGTATCGTTTTAACCGAAATTATCGGTTAAAATTCTTATTGGTTAGGTATCGGTTAATAAACCGTTTAACCGAAAATTATCGGTTAATAACCGATAAGGTCCTTAACCGGACCGTTTTGACCGATAACCAGGCCTATCTGTTTGGTTGCTTAGAAAAATGAGGAAGATAAATGAATATTTGGATCTT